>NW_010257301.1:18661-48985 GCF_000690775.1 Eurypyga helias
TGAAGCTGTGGATGCCCCATCCCTCGAAGTGTTCAAGGCCAGGCTGGATGAGGCTTTGAGCAACCTGGTCTAGTGGAAGGTGTCCCTGCCCATGGCACGGGGGGTGGAACTAGATGATCTTTAAGGTCCCTTCCAATCTAAACCGTTCCCTGATTCTACGAATCTGCAAATTTTTTTTCTTAACTCTGACTCCCTCATATTACAAGTTAGAGTATAAGTTTACAAAGAAAGTTGTCCCTTTTACTGCAGTATTTTTTTTGAGTCAGAAGCTATTTGTCTGCTCCCTAAAGCATGAAATATTGTTTTGTGTCTCACAGTGGTGTAAATATTAGACCAAACCTTTAGTCTAGAACTGGAAATGTTATGTGCAAACATTTTGCTGAAGTCATTTGGTTTTAAGTTCAGCTGTATTAACATCTGCTTTGTTCACATATCTATAGCCACTCATTTCAGTATTTGTGGGTATGAATGATTATTAAAAGGTACCTCATACAGATGTTGATATAAGGAAATTTATTTGCAGTAATATCTCTATTTACTAATTGCTACTTTCCTGGGAATCCTTAATTTTCCCACCATTTCTAAGATGAATAATTTTAAGGAGAGAAGAACAAGGATAAATAAAAGGAGAAAGATAAGTTGCAGGAGAACAATATGAACAGCAAAATAAACAGTAGTAGCAGCCTAAAACCAAAAATGTAGAGAATTTAATATGCCTCATATAGCGTTTGTGTGATGATGAATACATATATGGATGATCATTTTAACTTTGAAAAACCCTAGAATGCCCATCTTAATTTTTTCGTCTTTGTCTTATTTCTTCCCTTACAAATTTCTTTGAACTCACTCTTTTTTGGTTCAACCTTAAAAGAGACAATTCAGTGGAAAACATTAATTTACATACATCTTTGTTGATACCCAGTAGAATCAGGGAAAAGAAACCCTTTATTTTATGTTATTGTTGAGTCTATGGAAAAAATTGAAAGAGTCCCAATTCTGAGATTATCAGAAACAGTTGATTGATTTAATTTTGAAGAAATGACTACTAGATTTTCGTTTTGTAAATGTTCAGGATAGTAATTGACTGGATTATAGGGCTAACCATTTTCTCTTTCAGGTCAATAGAAAGATTCTTAATAATTTAAGTAGGAGGTGACTATGACTATGTATAAGTAACATGTTCTGTATTAATTTTATCTTAATGCCTTTGTGGAGGTCAAAAAGATGGACAATATATTTTGAAATTATAACTCTTCAGTATTGAGTAGCTTCTAATAGCGACAGTAATCATCCTCTAGAGTTAGTAATTGTCTATTTCATTGTAATACTTCAGAGCACCACAGAAATTCAAAGTGAACCTCACGCCTTGATTGGCCATGGCATGGAGATCCAAACAGACCTTGTTAGCTTTTCCCTGTCAATGCAAAGAGTGTGCTCACAGTCGTACTGTTTAATCTTTCATATCCTTAATCTAGAACAAATGGTAAAATGAACATACTTTAAGTTGTAGTGGGCTTTTGAAAATGTGGAATTGGATTTTCTCAGCAATTGGAATATTTGAGAGATACTTGTCACATGTCACATATCCTCCTGATGAGATTTAAATTGGCCTTTCATGACATAGTTCCTGAAAAATCTTCCTTTTTAAATGGCCAATACAACAAACTTCTAAATGGAGGAATTTACTGATGTCATCTGTAGATACTTATTTTCTCTTCCACTGGTGATATGTTGTATAATGAAAGGTTATATGTTGAGTGATTCTACAGGCTACTATTAATTTTCTGATAATGCACATGAAAGTTTCTCATCCAAAATTGTTTATTTTCCACTGTATTAAAAAAAAGTCTCACTGTTATTGGTAACTTATTATCAGTCAATCATGGCTGTATTCTGTGAACATAAATGTGTAATTCATTTACATCTTTCTGATAAAGAACATCATGAGCAGTACAGATGGCATTATTTGCTCCACAGCTCATCTCTGACATGTTCTGATCTGTGCTCTATCTCACTGGTGGGTGTCTTTGTGGAAAGGTTATGTTCTGCCAGCATATTTACAAATGCCCCCTCTGCCTTCACACTTTCTGAAAATTGATCAGTATGGTAAGCTACTGTGCCCGTTTCAGCCCAGTAGTCCTATTCACGGAATATAAGGCAGTATTATGCCCTTTGCCGCTAACATGTTCCACATATTTGTGGAACAGAGCGAGGGGGAGGAATATTATTACTTTTTCCATAAGAAAATAAAGTTAAAAACTTCAGAAGTCTTGGGGAAAGAAAATTAGAATGATTTACACTGTATTCTGTCTGATGATCTACACTTGTGTCTTTGTTCTCCAGACTGTCTTCAAGACAGCCATATATAAATGGAAGCACAAGGAAGAAAAACACATCAGGACAAAACAGCAAGCTAGGAGGCAAAAAAAACCCTGCCAAAACCAAAACCAATGAGAGAAATCAGATTGCCATTAGCTTAGAAAAATTCTTAAAATTCTTTTTTCCTAACAGTTTAATGTTTCTGAATCTCAGCCTTCCATATTGTGCTGTCTGTCGTCTCCTAAATTAAGACAAGTATGTCAGCAGAAAGGCTGTTCATGTATTCAGTTTTTCAAGTTGCATATTAAAACTGATGACCACTTGATGGTAAATGAAAAAAATACACCTCCCAATGCAATGGAATATGCCAGAAATCACACATGGCAATCTGACATGGCACTGGTCAGAAGAGGCACAACTGCAGGTATTACTTGAAGTCGCACAAGAAGAATTTTTGTCATTCTTTTATAATGATATCAGAGACATTAGGACTCCTTTCATATACAAGTAGAAAAAAACCTGTGCCCTTGTCTGTTACCATCCTGGAACCCAAACCCCATAGCTTCTGAGTGAATCTACTACGGAGAGAAGTGGCTATGCTCAGGAACATCTTATCCTTCAACAGTTGCGATTTTTTAGGGAAATAATGAACCCTGTTTAGTTCTTTGAAAGAACATCTTGTGAAGATCCTGGCCCTGAAGAAAATTTCAGGCTATCTGCAGCCCTGAGAATCCACTCTGCTGTTTTGTCTGCAAAGTCCTTCCAGAACTTAAGAACGAGGAGGGAAGAACCATCCCCTCATTAATTAGTTCATGAAAAAGCTCTAGTTTAGCAACATGATAGAATATTCTATTCTCTTATTTACTAGAGAAAAATCTAGCACAGTTTCAGTCTTGAACTAAAAGCCTGTCTGATTCAGGTTTGCACAGAACTTCTTAATTTATCTCTTGTCCATCATTCTTCTCTAAGCTTATTGTGGCATTTCATGAAATTTTGCATACTTCCCCCATTTATTTTCGAAATGAAAACGTAGCTATAGGCCCTGGTTATTTGACGGATGCCTAAAAATCTAAGCAGTGCCTCTCATACCCTGAGCCCAGGAAGCCTCAACCTCCAGAGTTTGATTGGATTTTGCATCTAGGTTTTCAACACGTTCCTCTAAATGAAACTTAGTTTGAGTTTAATTTCTTTTTTCACTAATGAGAGTTTTTACTTCCTCCCTCCCTCCCTCCCTCCCTCTCTCCCTCTTCCTTTCTTTGTCTCTCCCCATTCTCTATCTCTCTCTTTGTATGTCATCTCAATATTTAGGAAACAGGAGACTCAACATATGTCAGTGCTAAACCATTTTGGTTGTGCATACAGAACAGAGGGTTTTTGAAGAGGCAAAAGAAAGACCTTAGGATGGATGCTGCGCATTCCTGATCCCTGTGGTGCCCCTGGAAACAATGAGTGTCTTTTAAGACTGAATAGACCTAGATGGGCATAGAGGTGTAGGACACTAGGGATTAACTCAAAAGGTAGGGTCAGAGGAAAGATAAATTTTATAAAACATACAGATTAAAGAGAAAAGAATAAGATTAAGGGGAGAGACACTCTTACAAATCAGTACAGTCAGGAGCGAGACTGCTGCATTCTCCTCACTGAAAAGCTAACACTCCCTTTATTCAGAAATGTTCAGAAGTAATAAACAGTGCCTTGAACTCCTCTAGCCTCCTTTCTTTTAAACTTATCCTTCTAGTACACCCCATGTTATGTCCAGAAGGCAGATCTTTGACTCTTTCAAAAGCAAGTGGCTCAATTAGAAAAGAAGCAGCATTTGCCACACAGCCCACTCGCTACCGCAGCCCCCTTTAATCCAATCTAAACTGAAAGCATTCATTTATGTGTCTGCTCTGTCACAATGGAACGTATTGATTATCAATACAGGGACCACGTTTTCAAAACAAGTCAACTATGGGGTTCACTGTGTGCAATTGTGGCACTGTTTTGAAAAGATCCCTGCTCTGTGACATGTATGGACACGTTCTCTATAGGAATTGTTTCCAGGGCTTCGTTACCTTTACTGTAGTCTCTTTACCTATCTGGCCCAAAGGCTGAGCTCTTCCTAAGACCTAGGAATTGTCTTCTGTCGTTTCATTAGCACAGTGGGGCTGTAATCCACAAGAAAGCTGCTCATAATGCTGTGGTAACAGAAATACATATAAACAGACAGAGGGAAAATAAATATTGCTAATTCTCAATTAATCAGAAAGGGAATGTTCAGACATATAACTCACTTCTGTATTCTATTCTGAACATCCATTTCTAACTTAAGGTGTCAAAACTGGGGTATATGGCAGACTTTTAGATTTAGAATGCAAAATTTATTATTTATGTTAGGTTTTCCTGCCATAACAGTTACTCCATTGAGCCATTGTGAAATAGTATTGCTCTAACCCACAGTGTATTTCTCCTGCCTGTAGCCAGGAGGAGGTCTTGTCACTCTGCAAATATCCAAAGATCCAAAATCTAACAATCACTGCTTCAACTGCTTTTGCTCAAGGTGTGTAATTTCCTCTGCATCTTCTCAATGCTGTGCCCTTAGTTATAAAAAATAAAAATAACAACTTCTAATTTGTGGCAGCTTATGCCATTAAATAACATGGTGAAAAGGCTTTAATTTTAAGTGCCTTATGGGAAATTTAAATCAAGGGCATGTATGTTTTATTGATGAGCTTCAGAGACATGGTTATTTCTTTTGTCATGGGTTCTTTAACCGATATCTAATTCCTGAGAATGTTCTATATGCTGTTTTAACAAGTCTTAATCTGAAGGACCACTGGTTTAACACAAGCATATATTGAGAGTGAGGCTATAGCCTAAACTGAGACTCGCTCAAATTTTGAAAATTAAAAAAAAAAAACCCAAAACCAACCAACCAACCAACCAAAAGCCACAACAAAAAAAGTGAACTTGATTGCCTTTTCCCAAACCTTTTCTAACTATACTCCTGGCTGAAGTAGAGAAACAAACCAAAGAAAAAAATAATTGAATTTCCAAATGTGAATAAGAAACAATTATTTTTCCTCTACCATATTTGGTGGCTCCTGAAACTTCTCTGGATTCTGTAGAATAAAGCAAATAGCGATAGACAGAGTAAATCTAAGCAAGCAAGCAAGAGTAATATCTGAGGTAATTTGAGACACAGCAATGTCATTTTATATCATGTTTTCTTCATAACTGTCATCCTTTTAAGAGTGATTCGATGAAGTAGTAGTAGCTATATGATGCAATATGTATGCGTTTGCACAATTCTCTACTGCTTGATTTAAGTCTTTGGCCCCATGGCTTATGATTTTACTGAATGAAAATCTCCTTTTTCATTTCTACATGAGTTTCTGTGGTTCAACCAATGTGTGAATGAACCCACAGGTTCACATTCAGTTTCTTTTTTTTTAATCTGTCCCTAATTTAACCATTTCTTAGAATTTGTGTAATCTGGCATCTGTAGGGATTCAGATTCTAAATCAGACACCTAGATGTCTAAGTGGATGATCACTGCAACACATGCTGTGATTTGTGCTTAGCCCACAGAGCATTTCACAGTGTCAGTCTTTTAAGCACACTGTTGATCACCAGTCCATTCCACATGGCTCTCTTCCTGCATCTTGTAAAGAAATGGAGAAGGAATTCTTTGGGGATCTTTGAAAAAGAGGTAATTTAGAGACATCCCAACACAAGCTGAATTCTTCTTATGTAACTTTTGTCATCTGCAGGTTCGGCACCCAGTATAAGCTGTTTGGCTAGACTCCTGGAATTGACAGGGCATGTTAAATAGCCACATCTAGGGTGCCACAAACATAGACATCTAAGAAAGCTGGGACAAGTAAGATAGATCCCCTGCATGACTGCAGAATCTTGATAAGTGTCCTTATTTTATCTTATTTGTTACAGTAGCCCTAAAAAGCCCTCAAAAGCCAAATAGTTTTCATGTTACTTGAGAATTAAAATTCAATTAAGAAATTAAGAATTAAAAAAATATTGTTTTTTCATTCTTCAAATGTTGATGATTTATGGTTGATTACAAGATTCAGGAGCTGTTTAGAACAAAGAAAATTAATCGACTTTATACACATCCTTTGGTTCCAGGTTCCTCATTTCTTAATTATAAATTGGCACTCCAAAAGACAAATTACTAGCACCAGCACTGAGTGGAAAATTACTTAAGAAAATAATTTAACTTCTAGGTGAGTGGAGTTTTTAAACGTTGTGTTGGATAACTGAAGAAATTGAGGTTTGCACTGACAAAAGGTATTTTCTTCAGTTAAAAAGCAATCCTGACTAAGAGGGAGGTGAAGTCTGTGATAAAAAATAATGGAAAAAATATGGACCCTGATAGCAAAGAATAAAATCAGTATTAGATAATGGAGAGAACTGATAAAGAAAACTAAAGGGATCAGTTGAAAATCTGTGGGTAATTGGGCAAAGATAACAAGGAGTTCTTTAAGCAGGAACAAAATGCTAACAATATTATAGGTTTCCAAAAGAAAAAACAAATATTGTACTTTCTCTCGTGTCTAAGAAGAGTGCTAAATAACAACACTAAATATTTTTAAATCTACAGAATTAGATAATTCACAGTCAAGAAGATTACTTGTATGTGGAGCTGACTGAAGTAATCTAGTTTTTTAGAAAATCTAAATATTTAGAGGAAGTTCTAAAAGCCTAAAAAAAAAAAAAAAAAAAGAAAGCCATGGCCCAGCATTAACAACCAATTTGCTAGATATCCCAACCTTAGGAAGAAATTCTTGGATGGACTGAACAAAGACTTAAATTATAATTTATGCCAGTCAATAAAACATTATGGAAAATAATTTTTTTAAACTGATCCTGTGTCTTGATGAGATTGTAAAATGTTTTCTTAATGTAAGTGTACTGATGGAACGTATCTAGGTGTTTTATACTTTCAGATACATTGCGTGCAGCTGGCAGATGTGACATGGCATCCATGGACTCGGTGTCATCTAGCAGCCAGGTGTGATGCCTGAGGTGTCTGAAATCACAAAGAGCATCTATGTCTAGACAGCTGGATTTGTCCCCTGGTGCCCACACTGAGTGGGATTCATCTGCCTCGCTAAAGGCATCCAAAAATTAAGATGACTGAGTTGGAACTAGATTCCTTTTAAAGTCAACAGAGGAAGTAGGCACCTTCCTGTGTGCTTCAGCTGGCCTTGCTGAGATGCCTTAGGGTGAGGTGAAACATCCCTGTAAGGTGCTGAATTTCCCTCCATCAGCCGTGGGGAAAGACAGTGAAACTGAATTATATCAACCCCATGCAGTACAAGAAAAATATTGACAATCTGGAAAGAGTTTGGAAAGGATCTATTGAAGGATTTCAGGGTTTGGAAAAGGTGCTTTGTAGTGTGGATCTAAAGAGGTACAATCAATTTTGTTTGGTCAGAAAGGTTAAGAGGTTGCAACCTATGATTACATCTGAAGAAAAAGTATTTGATAGTAGGAGACTCTTTAATCTTCCTGAAAAAATAATAATAAAAAAAAAAAACAGAGGGAAAAAAAACCCACAACGTAACATCCAACAACTGAAAGCTTAAATGAGCACAAAGTAAGAGCAGAAATTAAAGTGCACATTATTTACAACGGAGGTAGCTGTATGGAGGAAGCTGTGTGACTGTCACAGCTAGTGGCTGTAAAATCTTATCTCGGCATATAGAGGCTTCTCACTGCCTTGAGTGCATATCTAAATGATGTGCTACCATGCAAAGAGAAGAGATGAGCTTGGTTAAATTCCTGGTGAGATTCTGTGGCCTGGGATGCACCAAGCAACAGGCTGAATACTCATGATTATTTGTTCTGTTTTCATAGGGTAGACAAGAAGCATTGTACATTTATCAGTGTTGCTTCAAGTTCCAAAGAGGCCTGGGAGGAATTCCTAACTAAGGCTTTTTTCTTAGTTAGGAAGGGGAAAAATGAAAAATAATTACATAGAATTTCACTCTCACTGCCATCCATTTGGTTAAACTAATTTTAATTTGGTTTTGGATATAAAATTCATATGTTGCTTCATTTTCAATTTAAGTTTTGGGAAAAATCTGTATTTTTTATTTTCATAATATTTATTTATCTGCCACTTGCTCTTTTTTCCCCCTCTTTGTTTTCAGCCTTTCCTCCTTCACAAAAGAAAAAACAAACTGGAAATGAAAGACCCGAAAGGGAATGATATTTTAGGTTTTTTAACAGAAAAAAATTTTGACTGGAAATTAAGTGAAAAGCATATTTTCCTTTTCTTTTATGACATTACGCACAGAAAAGAACTGAGAAGATACAATGACAGTTTTTCAAAACCTAATGAACTTTTAAAAATGTATAAAGTCCTAAATAAATAGAAACTCATATCCTAGTACTGAATAATTAAACCATTTTCATGATACCTGTGTACTTCTACTTTTTTTTCCCAATATTTAGAAAAAAATTTACCATAGGCTTATATCCATGAAGAATTAAGTTGTTTCTTTACATCTTTATACAGCAGCTGCTGCTGAAATGCCTTTATGAATGAGACCATTTTATAAAATTGCATCTTACAGGAGACTCTTCTGTTTAGCGAGCTGGGAATGCAGGCGGCCTTAACCCACTTGGTATTGTGTCTAGAACTTTTATATATATATTTTGCTTGCTGTTTACAGCCTTTTTTATTAGCGTGCCTTTTTTTCAGCGTGCAGGTTTGTGGAGCAAGCAGCTGTTCATTTGTTTTGTCAGTAATGGAAAGAAGACTTGAACAGCTGATGACAGGTAATTTGGGCTGATGTTCAAGTTCTTATAATAGAACGGTGTAGAAAGCTATCACTTTATCTTACAGTGTCTGTGTACGTGTGACAAGACTTTCAGAACAGAAGAAGAAATTTGCACTTCACAGGGTAAATAATAAAATAGAAAGAAAATAGACAGTGGTGTTAAGAATGACGTATAGAGAAACTACACGCGGGAAGCCATTTCTGGTGCACAACAAGGCGTTTTGCTGGTTATATGCTGCTGGAATTTCTGATAAGGGTTCGTGACTGTCATGCGTTGGCACCTCTTCTACCAGTTTTTAACAGAAAGCTGGAGTATGCTCAGAACATTTATATTCCTTTATTGGAAAATGAGTAATGTTACCTAACTATGGGATTTCAGGAATTTCTGGGCAAATATAGCATGCTTGCGTTTTGTCCAGTTGGACCCGCATTTACACTTGTCATTTACTCTCTGGAGATTTCTCTTCTGATGTATTTTCTGGCAGTGTTTTGACAGCTCCTGAATCTTTACAGTAAGTTATTCCCATACATTCATGACTGTCCTCTGTTCCAGACCAACTTCCATGCAGGAATTTGTATTTCCATCATCCCTCAAGGAAAGCTGTTCCTTCATGTCTTCCTGGAAATGGCAGTTGTAATTACAGCTGTCCTCTACTTCTGCCTTGTCTGACCTTGAAGGTACCTTTTGTATATCCATCCCTGTCCTCTGCTCCTTTTCTCTGTCACTGGCAACCCTCTTATTGCCCGTCTTACCCAGAGTTCAGGGAGTTCCCTGTTACCTCTGTTACAGCAGTATTTGGCTCCCTGCTGCCACTTTTTAATTCGTTCTGTCAGCTTCCCTACCACTGCTGGCTTCAAAAGTTTATTTGCTGTAGGCAACAGAGAGTCCACATATGGAGTGCCTGGAGATGCTGTCCTGGCTGCTGCCCATGCCTTCTGTTAGTGTATGTCTCCAGTTGTTGCTTCTTAGCTTGCTCATGAAGCGGTGAAAAAGCGCTTTTTCATAGATATCCCCATACATTTGCATTGCAGATGGAGTGTTGGTCATCACTTGTGATGAGTAACTCGGTGGTTTTGCTTAGCATCACAAGAAATTAGAACAGAAAATATGTTCTGAAGAGTTCTGGTGATAGTACAATCATCAGAAGCCATATGCGACACAAGAATGGCAAAAGCTATTTATTTCAGCCAAATACAGAGACCATGCAGCATATTCCTTATAATTATTTAATAGGGTAATTATTAAGTATTTGGATACACAGAAATATATTCTGTATGTAGTCATGGCACTTGAAAGTTTGCCACTTGCATAATGAAGCAAACTCCAGCTATATATTGGTACTCATTAATTACTTATTTGTTCTGCTCTTCTCTGTGGATTCCTTTTTCCAATTTAAGTGGTTTCAGCCTCATTGTGCTACATGGTGTGACTGAAAGGTCATTTTACAACCTGTTGCATCCCCTGGTTGTCACTAGACTCCTTCTGGTACTGTGTCTCCATGTAGCAATTGGATTAAGAAAGGATCATACAGCTTAATGATCTGGAATGGGGATGTGATTCTTGGAATGCAAAACAGAGGAGAAAAGCGTGATGTAATCTGATGAAAAATTGAGGAGATAAAATAAAAGCTACAAATAATGGCAAGAGTGAAAGGTAGGGCAATGCATAAATGGCAAATAGACAAGTCAATAATTAATGACAGTATGAAAAAACTAGCATAGAAGTGCAAAGCCTATTTTTGATTCTTTGAAGCTTTTCTCATTGGCCACTGTGAATTTAAAAAAAAAAAAAAGTTCTTGGATGTTTTTGTCCTTGGTAAACTTCAGCATGCCACTTCCTACCTTAGCAAGAAGAATTTGTCAATATTCAGACAAATAACCTGAATAGTACAAATATTGAAGTTCTTACTTCTAAGTATAAGGGAATATTAAAGTAAATATTAAAGCTAGGTACATTTATTTTTTGATGTATTGCTGTTGACTTGGTGTTGTGTTTTCATTTAATCTTCAGCAAATTGCCCTTTTAATTTTAAACCCACATAAAGCAACAACTGAAATTAAACAACTCTGTATTTCAGTCCCTGTAAATTGGACTATACAATTAATAATACATCCAGCGTATTATTTTTGAAGAATGGAGAGTCAGTTATATATTTTTTCTGAGCTGTATTGGGATTTAGCCACCTACCTTCCATTCACATTAATGGGACTCACGCAGATAAATTGCCCTCAACAACATAAGTTTTCACCCTTTGGTCTCAAGCTAGGCCTTCAATTACAACCTAAAGAACCAAACACACCCCGCAGTTACGAAAGACGAATGCCTGGGCACTTCAGGATAAAGAGGGAAATATCAAAATAAGGTTATTTGGCAGTAACCGGGGAAAAAAAAGGTATTATTTTATAAACGACAGACAGGACAGATGGAACTAAAAGTCATGCAGCTGAGAGAAGAATCAAAGAAGAACAACTATTTCCTTGATGCGGGGAAGAGAAAGCAACAACAAAGCGTGCAGTACAGCGTGTGCTCCTGACACGGCCGGGTCAGCCAGCAGCTTAGAGAATCTTCTGAGCAGGGTAAAAGGGACTAGAGTCAGGGAGAGGGAAATGCATGAATATCTTGAAAAGATAGAAAAAACACGGTTTTAAAGTTCCTTCCTTGTAAAGTTGCCAACTTTTGTTCCCTCTACTATTATGAAATATAATAAATTATTTTAATGTGCTAGTAACAGTGAGTCTGATTATTATTAGTTTCTAAAAGAAAAAATGGGAAACAAATCTAATGACAAAATTTTGAGAAAACATGAACATTCAGGCTAAAGAACTGCAATGTTTGTATGTATTTGGGGAGGGGGTGCTGCAGAGGGAAAAAGAGAATGAGCCAGAGAGGGCAAGGGAGAGAGACAAGTACATTTTAACCTGCACTGAAATTATTTTTAACTCAATCCTGTGATTTTTATAACCTGACTTTTTCAATGCTGGAGCTGTATTTTGGTTACAGGGCCTTACTGTGTTCAGCCTTTTGCTTTTGTTTTTTAAAAAATATCTTTTATTTTTAAAAAAATATTTAAATGGCTTTTAAAAAATTTGTTAGAGAACCGAGCAGGCTGGCAAATCCCTGGTTATTTCAGATGCTCAGATCCTGCCCAGGAAACATAACCCAGGACTCAGGCGTGGACATTCTAGCCCAGATGTCACAGCGTACCTGTGTATGTGCCCCACTTTGTATAGGTCAGCCCCCTGTAAAGCCCATGGTGAAATCCACTACACCTTCCCCCCTGTCTGCCTGGCAGTCATTCTGCATGAGAATGGCTGTGAAGCCAGGATCTACTGGGTTCTTAAATGCATATTACCAGGAAATAGCGAGATGGTGGCTTTAGCCTCCAAGATTGAATGGGTTTAGAAATGGTCTCTAGAGAACTGTTTCCTCAAGATACATGTTTTAGCTAGTGCTTCACAGCTACATGTTTTTGGAGGGAAAAAGGAGTTTTAAAATAGTTTTTGTTACCTTTTTTTCTCAACTCAAATGCTATTCAAAAGATAAATTAAAACTTGAGTGTAGTTACTTCATCTTGTTCCAGAATATCGTTTTATTTTATTTTTACTTAATGTATTTAGCTTGGTGGATAGGTAAATGATTGTAACATGAACCTGTTTCTCATTGATGAATGTGTCTAGAAGAATAAAGGAAGTAGAGAGGGCAAGAGGAATGGATATTAAAGTGAGCAATATATTTCAGTGTTCCTCTTGCTGTTCCCCTAATGGTACCCATGAGAAGACCCGTCTTACACTGCGTAGCAGTTCTTTTTTTCTCCCATTTCCTCTTCCCTCTTGAGCATCATTTATAGGAAAAGTATATCCCTAATATTTTGTATAGTCTTTGACTTGGCAATTCATTATTTGCCACAAACTGTTTTGGAGGGTTTTTTTGGTGTTTCTGGTGTTTCTTCTATTTTTACTGTCTGTGGGCTTGAAGCACAAATTATACATTCATTGATAGCAATGCATTTTACAGCATAAAGCTTGCTTCCTTCTGCCAGTGTTCCTTTCAAATGACTCATGGATTACTCAGGTAAAATAATAATTAGTTCCCCTGAATTAAAATAAAAATAATCTGTACTGGCTGTCACTGCTTTATTTTAATGTTGGATAACAGGATAAGTTCAAATGAACATTTTTAGTTTCTTTCTGTCTTGCTAATTTGCAGCTAAGATTACATTTCTGCGATTTTCATCTCTTACGGCTCAAGAATCCTGACATTGGTGCCTGCCTCCTGTGTTACCCTATAGATTCATCCATGCACTTATGTTGAAGTGAATATAATAAGAATACAAACTGAACAACAGCAAAACTGTTCGAGAACATTTGGTCTTTGGAGGAAAAACACTTTTCACCTAATCCTGTTGTTGCTGAAGGAACAGGATGGATTTCCATTGACATCAATAGCAGTTGGAGAAGAATCAAGCGTGGGTTTAGCAGAATGGTGAGGGAAAAACGCTCTGGTGATTCCTCCCCACAGCTGGCATTATCCAAGAGCCCCCTCTCCCAAAGAGTGGTGCAGTATGATGGCGATTGCAACCTTCCTCTCTTGGAGGGAATATTTCACAACAGGGCTGTTCCCAAGGATCTGAATCATTACCTATGGGTGAGCTTGCAAAATCCAAAACCTACAAATTTCTACCCGGTCTATTTCAGATACTTCACAGTTTTGTGGGTGTTTGTACCAAAGCGGTGTGACGCCTTGTTAGCAATGAAGTAGCTAAGTGCTAAGATTTATAATCAGACTGGAATCAAAATTGCACACTGATGTTGTGTAATTCAGCTCCAGTGCTGTAGCCTAGGCTGGTATCATATGGCAGTTTGCTATTATGGAAATTACCTCAGACTGGTGATAATGTTAAATGTCTGCTCATATGTTCAACTTATGTGGGAATTTCTTTGTTCCCAAAACCAAGAATGTGCAGAAGAAGAAGAGCAAATCGAGTCTTCTCAACACCTCTCCCTAACACTGAATATGGTGCTGTGTGGGTGACAGTTGGTGTAAGTCATTTGAAAAGAGGAGCTGTAAAGCAGGTTTTAATAAATTCAGTTATAATTTTTATAACTTTTATGACTTTTTGCCCAGCTGCAATAGGTAGAACATCATCTGGGAGTGTTGCAATATATAATCTTTCACTGATGCCTTAGCAGTGGAAGATGTTCCTTACCCAAAGTTGTGTGTAGAGAGCTGTGAAACATGGCACTCGAATCTCTCAAGGAAACAGTTTTCTTCACTGAATGTGGATGCTGAAAATCAATTATATGTAGATTGTCTGTGAGAGAGGCAAGCTGTTCTGTTGATTTAGGCATGACCTGTGTGGTGACGCTTCATCTCCCACTGAACTAAATATTCTTTCAAATGACATATTAATGGGAGGGTATCCAAAATACTTGGTAGGCAAATGAATGTGTAATAGCCAGATGGTTTATTTGGATTTTCAGTAATCCTCAGAGAATCAGAAAAGGGATTTATTTAGGATTCAGTAAGCTATGGCATGCAGTTACCTGTGTTAAAGTGTCTTGAAATACATTAAGTTATAATTGCAGATATATTCTGTTCTTTTCTTATTCCGCCACATTCGCAAAGCACTGTGGAAAATGTCAGCCAACTTTTCGTGGCGTGGTAGGAGCACAGGTGGGGGATGTTTAAGAAACAAGGTTGCAAAAGAGATGGTGAAGCAATTTACCCAATAATCCCTTCTGCTATTCTTAGGACTATTCAAATCTTTCATCCCACCTCAAATTCCTTCTATTCAAAATGTAGCATAAAGACCATAACACACATCTCAAGGTGGAATAAAACTTACCTCGTGATCCTACCTACGTAACTATTTTTAATACACGAAATGTATTTTGCGGTATCTTCTCTTTACTCGAACATACTGTGCTGAGACAGAGACTTCTAATGCAATACTAAACAGGCTTCCTGTTCATGCTTTTAGATCTGTATGTGTCTGGTCAAATGTCCTCAGCATATGCATGCTCTCTGCAGCTGGGAGAGTGAGCCACAGATGTTTCATTTATATTAAGTTTAGCTTTTCTCCACCTGGTACCCTACTATACAGATACTTTTTTTTTTTTTCCTCCATGATGAATGGATTCCTTTGATGCGACTGTATATTCTGCATGGAGGGGAAAAAGGAAATTGAGTTTCACTGAATTTTGGGTTTTGTTTGGAGCACATTTCTGCTGAGGAAAATTGAACTCTTCCTGAAGCAATTCAGAAATTCACATCTTCTGTAGACCTGTAGTACTGCCACTGTGTTCCACTGACAGCAATAGTGGACCAAAATTATTCCTATATATGGTACAGTTAGGAAATTAGCAAAACACTTAGAAACCAAATGTATCACTTGAGCAAAATAATGCTATCTGAATTCTGTATAATTCAGGAAAACCTCTCCAAGGCTGCTTGTCATCAGATTTGTCCCAGTTATTACAAGTTTTCTGGGAAAACCTTGCCTAACACACCTGAAGTTCTACTACTGGTAATGCTCAGTAGGATCACATATTTACTATGCTTGCTGCTTAGGAAGTCTCTCTCTGAGTTATTCAGAAAACAACCATTCATACACCCAGGGTCTCTCTGGAGCTCAGTTGTTGAGTGAACTTCCCTGGTTATATTGAGTTTTACTAAAACTTGTGCAGTGATATAAGGGCATGGCAGCAAGAGTACACTGAATTCATTAATTTTTCACAATGACAGACAGCTGGACAGTCTATGGAGAAGACAGATCATAGGATTTTCCTCCTACTGACTTGTAAGTCCTAGGCAGTGCAGTGTAAGTCTTGGCTTCTTTCCTTTTGGTTTCATGTACATGACTTAGTTCTTACAGGCAGACTCCTTGCCAGCTATCTGGGTATTCTTGGAACATAAGAGCTGTCTGCTTTCTCTCCCACAGGATAGGGATAGCCTAATCCCTAGCTTTTGTAATTGAAGGCCAAATCCTTTACTGACTGGCTAGGCAGAGGAAGAGCTGAAGGTTTGTGCTCAGAAATGTGCTCAGGTTCTGAACCCAAGTCTCACAGAAATGCCAAGGGGCAGCTCTGAGATACCTTCCTTGCCGGCAGACAGTGGGTTGGCCCTGGCATCCCTGTGATTGATAACTCTCCCACTTGTGAACCACATCTCGGGGGGACTGACTCTCCTCCTTGGTGCCCATAGAGATACCTGGAGGTTTCAGCTAACACCAGCCCTTCCTTACCGGTCGCTGGGCACCTGACTTTAAGCTGGGACTGTGCTGAGCCTCCCTCTGTAGACCCTCTGCCGAACGCCTGCCATGTGGCAGGAGACCATCCGTCATTAGCTGTGTCTTATGACATATTACCCTCATTCTCTATGCAGTCACCTCTAGCGCTCCAGTCTGTAATCAATGTTGTCCAGAATACCAGCGGCATGTGTAGTCATCTTTGTGAACCAGGGCGTAAAAATGTCTACCAATCCTTGAATTTAGAAGGTAGTTTTTCCACCATTTATCACTTACCACTCACTCAGTTTCACTGTGAGCGATGTCTCTGCATGAAATGTGAGCCATAGCTATAAGCCAGATGTCAGTAAAAGAAGTGGATTATCCCTGCTTCAGGATCCCTTATTGTGATTCAATTTTTGTTCATGGCACTACTGTTCAACAAACGGCACTGTCACTGGTCAGCATTTGATTTAAATAAACATTTTGAGACTGTAAACCAGAGAGGTTCTTGGTCAAACAATTGATCAGTGGGTAGATGAAACTAGTAATACAAATACACTGTAAGCTAGGAGTAACGCTGGGAAAGCAGATGTGTGTTTGAAGCCAATGATTTTGATTTGCATGAGTACATAAAGGATATTTCTGGAAGTAATAGAGATTAAAGGTGCTGTGAGAAAATAAAAGCAGCTTCTAAACAAAATAGAATATTTAGGGGAGGGAGAAAGATCATTTTAACTAGTTTAATCTGCCAATAAGAAATACAGTACTTGGCTTGTCAGCATTTGATCTCAAAATTCATTTTAAGAATTCAGGAACAAAACCTCACATGAACCAGTGCATCTTCTGCTTAAATGGAGAGTTGTTTTTCCAATTGTTTTAAGAGGAAATATGTAAAATAATTGCAAGTCTCCAGAGGTCAATAGAGCTTGCTATATTTACCAGGATAAAAGATGACTTTGTGGTGAGTAAACAGAATTCTTTTATTATCCACAATATCATTTGATAAAAGATTATGTACACACGTGTGTATACACATGTGCACACAAACATACACACAATACAAAGAGGTATTAGTAGTATGATTCAAAGACATTAATTGCATGTATGACTTTCCAGTATATTTAGGAAAGCTACAAAAAAATCCAGCAGAAGAAAGCAAAGAGAGAGAAAGAAAGGGCTTTCTGTAAACTAAAGTGAAGTTAGTTGTAGGTTCTTTGAGTTTGCATCAAGAATACTGTATGGTATATGGAAAAACTACTGGCAGCCTGAGAAATGGTGTCAGTTCCTGACATCACTCAAGCCTGTGACAAACCTCCCATTGGCTCGCACGAAACCAGAATTACATCCATTATGTTGTTCACATGGCAAAATACACCTACAGCAAAATAAGCTTTCAGAGACCTAGTCCCTATCGTTTTGATTATCATTACTTACTCTGCCTTATTGCAGTGAAATGTGTTACCCTCCATCTCAAGAGGAAAAACTTGTGTTTCTTTAGAGGAAATCTGTTGTTTTGCGCAGGATGATTGGTAGACATCCTGAAGGGAAAAAGTTTCCCCCAAAGCCTAGCCCAACATTAAGTAGAGCTTGTTTTGGAACATCCAGTAAAGCTATTTTCAGGAAGTTTTATGGACATACTCTATTCTTAATAAATCCTACAAAAATCTGTGCAATGACAGTATTATTTTTTTTCTTATATTGATACTGAAATCTTACAAATATAATAGTTACAAATAAAGGTTTGTTCTGTGACCTCCTTTCTTAGTCTGGCAAAAAAAGTACTACGGAAACAAATTTCAGGAGCCAATCTTCAGTAGGGAAGAGAGGTTGTTATTGTTTGGAAAATACAATATAGTCAATACTGTTAAAAAGTAACCGTGTGTCTAAATTGAGTACTCAGCATAATTGGAATACTGCAGATTTCCCCAGGAAAGCTGATCCCACACCTGGTGCGATCAGAAGCTGTGGTCAAATACTTGATGAAATTCTCAGCTGGTTTAAGTAGATGTAATGACCCTGACTTCAACGGATAGCTGGCATGGAGGAAAATTTAGTCTGTTAACTTTTTGAAAGCAACCATTTTATTTATTCTTCAGCTCTGAGCATTTATGTTCCAGCTGGTCTCAAAAATCACATAACTGGAAGTTGTAAAGACGTGCTGGGGGAAAAAAAAAAAGACAGGAAACTTGGCAGGAAATGAGACACTGAAAACTTGAAGCAGAAACTATGGCAACCTGAATTACTTGTTGGATGAAATGCACCGGATTTTCGCCAGTGACACCTGGAAGACCAGGATTTCACCTCAGAAGTGTTGCCTTGCACTGCAAGGAATGATTCTCCCCCTTAATTTGATACATGTGAGACTGCAACCGAGCTGGCTTTGGACAACACACGTGCTCTTTGGAGCACTCCAATAAAAGAAGGACATGGACAGATTGGAGCAAGTCCATCGGAGGACACTCGGTCAGGAGGCTGGAGCACAGGGCGTAGGAGGAGAGTCTGAGGGACATAGGTGCATTCAGCTTGCAGAGGAGAAGGCTCTGGGGTGTCAGAAGTGTGCAGTGATGGGATGAGAAGCCAAGGTCCAAAGCTGGAAAGGAGGACATTCAGATTAGATCCGAGGAATTTTTTTTTATTATTATTTTACTGTGGGTGTTGTCAAACACTGGAGAAGAGGTGGTTGATGCTCTCGAGAGATATTTGAAATTCAACTGGACAAAGCTCTGCAACCTGATCTAATGTGGCTTTGCCTTCAGCAAAGATGACCTCCAGAGGTCCCTCCCAACCTGAATTGTGTGTTTCTGCGATACTGTTCAGTTTACTTAAATTGTTCTCATTGTTTTCAAGAAGTGGCAGTTTCAGAAATGGATCCAGCTGTTGATTATATTCTTCAAGGGGCAATATTAATGGAGGAGCCTCGGCTCTTTTAGCCCCCCTTGGTAAACTCAGGCCTTAGTTTTTATTGTTTTCTACCTTAAGCTGTTCTGTAACATTGCTGAGCTCATAAGGCAGCTGCTGTGAGTGGTGTGAAAAGTAATCGCTGCATATACTTCTTAGGGCTTGTAAAATGATTTGGGAATTTTTGTAAAAATGTGAGATACTATTTTTTTATCACTAGAGAACACCTCAAGATGGTAGATCACTAGATAAGCAATATGTATAAAAATATGTATATACATATATAAACATACCTCTGGATCCCAACTGTTAAGAACATGCTACCTTAGAATCTGTCCTTAAAATTTGGCCACAGACCATTTTTTTTCCAGAAATATGGCTAGTGCTGCACTGATAACCTGAGTAAGGTGGAGCTCCAGATGATGTACCTGGCTGTTAAGAGAGCTGTGATGGAAAACTGGACAAGAACTTGAAAGAGAAATCAGTAAATATCAAGAAAACACAACCACCTCAGGGCATCCCCTAAAATGTTAGTGTGAGTTATAAGAGGACAGCATGATATAAGTTTAGCTGATAAAGGAAATCCTGTTGCAGGAAAGATGTATGTTGGTACATAAAGAGTGTAAGAGGCAGCCTCTGCCTTCCTAAATTCAGACTCTGCATATAGGATTGATTCTTTTATTCCAAGAAAACAGTAAGAGTCCTTTATGCATTCTGCTTTCCTCAGCTTCTATTTCTTTTCCCTTCTTTTTAGACAAGAATGTCCATATATCTCACAGGGTGGGCCTAGACTTTTATTAATTAAACTTTCAAGACCTTTGAAGATGAAAAAGAGAAAGTATTATTATCAAGGATTATTTAAACTACGTTTTTGTGAGTTTGAAATACAGTCCAGCTGAGAACTACATGCCAAAGCCTTAGTAAAAATAGTCAACCAGTGGGTTTTCAGCCAGTATGATGTCAAATTAAAATTATACTTTGCAACAGTAAATTCAGTGCTGATAAATCCGTGTGGATTAAATGTAGGAAGCTGAAAAAATAAACACCTATTTTTCTCATCCAGATCATTTGCCTTTCTGTTAGGGTTTTATTTTCAAAAAAACAAACCTGAATTCTGTATGTGGAGATGTAAACAACTGCACAGGGAAAAAAGTAAGTACTTAGCAGCAGTGAAGTTTGTCCAAGGATTACCACAGTGAAT
The DNA here is from genome assembly GCF_000690775.1 of Eurypyga helias. Classification (NCBI taxonomy): domain Eukaryota; kingdom Metazoa; phylum Chordata; class Aves; order Eurypygiformes; family Eurypygidae; genus Eurypyga; species Eurypyga helias. The sequence goes on from NW_010257301.1 coordinate 39,100, forward strand.
AAAACGAACTTCCCTTTTAAAAGCTGAGTGTACTATTTTGGGAATGTGACCCCTTTTCATGAATAAATGACGTGGTGACATTTACAGATAAAGCAAGATTTAACTGGTATGAAAGGAGATGACAAATGTCAGGATGTCAGTAATGATCTGTGAACATAATGGTCTCTCACCAGAGCACTCAGTAGATATATAATGTAACTGTCGCTCGCTAATGCTACCATGGAAGAAGAAAAGCAAAGCAATATGAGGAAGATCAAAAACCTCTCTGGAACCAGCCTTAAAGTCTGATTGATAGGCATTGGCACAACTTAGCTAATAAATTATGCTGCTAATAACTTAAAGTTTTTACCTTGTGCATCTTACTGTTACACACTGTGAAATTCCTGTGTCACACCTATATTGTGTCAGAGGATGAAGTGTTGGCCACCAAAATGGCTTTCTGACAGTTTCTTTACCCCTGCTTTACTGCCAGGGCTCCACTATTGTGAAGGTCTGGCTGGAGCTGACTGGATTTACAGCGACCCGAGCCTGGTTCATGGAGCCCAGGTTGCTGCAGGGCAGAGCGGGATTTTCCCTTCTCATGGATCAGCTGTGGGAAAAATCACTGAGACCTCCTACGCTCGGCAGGGTTGTCCTCTTCAGGTATTCTCAAGTGTTATGTCTCTCAGTTTTTCACACCCTGGCAGACCGTACGTAGGCCCAGCCTTGTGATTGCTGTCAAACTCGCCTTGATGACTTCCTTGGGAAACTTAGAAATATGCTAGGGAAAAAAAGCTTGGCATTATTTATGCAGTTGTCTTCTGAAGTTGTCTCAGGCAACTGCCTCCCACCCCCAGGCCCCAGACCAAATCCCCATTTGTCTCACATATTGAGTGCTTTCTCCAGCTGACAGTTAAATTGATTCCCGTTTGCTATTTAAAGTGAGGAGAGCGTCTGGAAATCTGAAGGTTTAAAAATCCCGAGACCTAAGCACAGCGTAGCGTGGAAGGCAGGGAGTTTCTTTGCATGAGCTCCCCAGCCTCCTGGCAACTTCACAGCTCTCAGCTGTGCAGTGGGTTTTGCTTTCTTCATGCTTTGCTTCAACAGTTAGCCGACCTTTTCTCTGAATAGGTTAGCCTGCCACAGGGCTTGTGTTACCCAGAAGACCAGGGATGTTTTCAGAGAAATGGAGAAACTGTGATTGAAAGCCAGGCGTAGTCAAGCTTTGGTGCAGTAAGCCAGTAAACGTTTGGCTCCTAGTTTGTTTGTGAGAAGAAATATCATAGATAAAATATAAACATTAATACAATAAAAATGCCAAGCTCTGGAACATAGTAAAGATGATGCTGAACAGTGAATGGATGTATTTTTTAGGGAATATACTGAGCTAAAACTCCTGTTAATAGTGGACAAGTGCATCCTTAACGCTACTTGTATAGATACAGTTGTCACAGGCAAATCCACATTACAAAGGAAACTCATCACAATCATCTGCACCAACAATCACAATCATCACAATCTGCTCTGTCTTTCGATGTGCACTTTCCAGAGTCATCTATGACGATGGAGGTGGCATTTTGGATATGGCAGCCAGCATTGTAGCAATCATATATTGATGTCCAGCAAAGATTCACCTCAATTAACATTATCCATTTAAATGTTAGATGTCTTCTCTAAGCGAATTCTTTTAAGCTTCCTGTAAAGTCAATGAAGAGATGTAGGCTGGGCAGAGGGCAATCGACCCTATCCTCAGATAAGTATTGTAAGATAAATTGTGCCTATTTCTTGCTATTCACAGTAGAGGGTCCCCAACTCTCCAGAACAGATGCCTACTTTTGAAGTGGCTATGCTTAGGTGAAACATGTGGAGGGGGGAGGGGGGAAGGAGTAAAGGCGTGCTGTTCTAATTTCCATGGAATCAGCTGATCTGAAGGGTCAATTGCTTTAACACAACCTTGTTACTGTGCAGCATTAAACTATTAAACTTGATTAGGGATTTATACTGAGGAGTCCTTCAACCACCATATCTTGCACAGACACGAGAAAATGAATACTAAAGAAATGCACTTTCTAAAATGGAAAATACATAATTAAAAAGTGCACAAAAGGAGAAGAATTAAGCAGAAACCACTTGTGGTATTGTGAAAACACTGAGCTAATTAATCAATGTCTATGTATGTCCCTTTTTTTAAAGATACTCAATTAAAAAGAAGTCTCAGATATTTCCAGTGTTGAATCTTGAGACAGTTATTCTGAAACTGAAACTTTCCTTCTTTCTGACCAAAGACACACATCATTTGGAGAAGCAGTACAATCATTCTGATAGTAACTGGGGAAAAAACCCAATATCAATGGTCTCAGGATATAAGACAAAATGGGTTCTTGTTTGTATCAGTCTGGCATTCCTGCTGATCCAGTGAGGATTGTTGGTAGTATTTGTGCTGATATGAACGGCCCAATGACTAAAGGTTATCAGATAAGGCCAGGTTTTTGATGTGAAGCTGTAATTTTAGAGGTCATATATTTGATGATTTTATTCCACAAAGCTTCTTCTTGAAAATGTTAAAAGGCAATTTCTGGGTGGACCCATTGGGGTCTGAATACTGCTTAAATTTAACTTTTAACCCATCTATCTTGATTCAGGGATTTCTAATCTCATATGTTTCTGATTTGTTGGATGTGTATTCTAGTATTAGTGGACCATTTCAGTTTAAACTGCTTGGGATTTTATAATGTAGTTCTTTTTGCTTGATTTATAGTAATATTTAATTAACTCTTACCATTGTGTGGATTTCTAGGTTACAGTGATTGGACAATTATTTAGCTCTGTTGGGGTGAGAAGCCCATTACAAAATGTTCTAACAGTTCTACTGCTCATAGAAAACCTAGGAGAGAGGTTTAGTTTTTTATTTCCACAATAGTGAGTTTTAGTCTCTGCTTTTAATGCCCTTTATACTCATCAGCTAGAGAAGGACATTAGTGGTTATCTCAGCCCTGACGCTTACTAACAAAGACTGACAACTGCTGACACAACAACCTGCCTTGAATTATTTTTGGGTAGGGGGTGGAATGGGTTGGCTTAACACAAACATGTAATTTCAGTAAACCACCATTTTCAGAAAACAACATTGTTTCAAATTTCCTTTGCTGACAAGGAGATGCATTTTTTTCCCCAGACTTCTCTTAAAAAAAATAATGCAGAGGATTGAATAGGAAAATGGTGCTGAAAAGAGAATTACAATATGTGCTCAGTGTCAGTCAAAATCTTCCATTTTAATTTTTATTCTGAGTTCTACTCAAGTATAAATATGTATACATATTCTTATCCTTAATTAACTGTAGAGTTTACAGAAAGCATTTATTGCTATCCATTTCTTTCCTATCCCTCCCCTTATGTCCCCTGATAAGAGCTGCATGTTGAGTAGACACACTATAACCCCGTAATTTGAAGCTACTACCATAGCATCAATTCTTCTGGATGATACCACACCTTGCCAGTCAAAAATGATTTGAGCTTAAATTGTCAGTTAAAGATGCTCTTCAGATTTATTGTCCTGAACTTGCAGGCAGTCTATTGGATGAAGTGAATTACTTTGTTGTTGAAAATGCTTGTAATTTTGTGTGAAGGACACAATCAGAATACACAATATTTTTTCCCCTTTGCATTTCCCAACCTGCTCTGCTCCTTTGGTGCCCAAGCATATTACAAAATTGCTGACATCTAAGCTGATCAATCAAAACCTTTTCAGTTCTGTAAATGATCGAGCTTAACTGTCTATGCAGCTGTTATTTGGCCGTGCTCCATCTGGAAAATAAAATACAAACATCAAAAGAAGTTCAGCTATGTTTATATTTCACAGAGGTTTTTTTTTGATTGCTGTCTGTTATATAACAGAGTCTCTTGGGTCACATTGGAAGAAAGTAGACCTTTGTCCTTTCATAAATCTCGGTCCTTGAGTTAGCCAGATGACAATCACCTCCCAAAATAGGGACACCTAAGCAGTATGTCGCTGCTGTGCTGATATTCTGCACACTAATGTGCAGAATATCCCAGGAAAACATGGGTTATATAGAGTAGCTAGGGAAAGCTAGGGCAGCCATATGGTTTATAGGATAAGGAGAGCAGATCTTTTCAGCAATGGATCCATTATCTGCTCCTCAGTTCTCTCCAGCTTTCTACCAGGCTTAACTCCATGGCATACATGGGCTGGGTTGGTTGTGTAAAACTGCAATTATTGACCCAATGCAGCTGTACTGTGGATAACTCTGTATATATTAGACTATCTCAAAACAGAAAAAATAATATACCAGTGTTCATGGAGTGTTTTCCTTCTTCATACGTTTATGCATTTAAATTATGGCCTTCCCCCTAATTTTATGAATTCAGCTAAACTGATGATACAACTTGACCTGAACACATTAAGCTAATGTACCAAACCGACGAAATAACGCAACATGCATGAATAGTTTGTGATTTATCTAGAGGTGAGTATGTACCACTATCCCTTGCCACAGATATACAGAACTGGGCAGGGAATTGATGGTCTGGTAGACCGCACGAAGTCATTCACCAGGGCTGGAGGGAGACAGAAAATCTCCTGACACTTTATGCTCTGATTGGTCATGCCCAAAAGGCGTAACAGCCAACTTGAACAGATCAGCAAAGTTCTCATTAGCCAAATTTGGAGCTAACCTTTCCGCTCACTGACTGCAGAGAGGGTAAAACAGTAATCACAGTGGAAAAGGTGTCCTTAACACTCTAAAAAGGAACTACCCTGCACTAAACATTGTTGATCAGGCACAAAATTAAATAGAGAAAATGAAAATATATCAGTAAATCAAATGTCTTCTCTTCCTGGACAAAACACAGAGGTGAAATGCAGTTAAGAGCGACACTACTTTACATGGTGTGATGGACATACCACCAGTTGGTCCTGGTCAATTAAAATGGTTTTTGGCATAAAGTGAAAAGATTTCTTCAAAGGACCGTAAAGGAAATGAAGTGCCCAATACCTTTGCCTGTTTTATTACCCTCAGACTAGGTGGAAAATTCCAGCCAGAAAGAACTGGCAGGAAAAAGAATATAATGACAAGAACAACAAAACAATGTTATGTGTTGTACAAGTTGCAACATATTTAAGAGATATTTTTAATATTCTTTTGCTTTGTGATATGCTTTTGCACTGCATTTTATACACTGCTTAAAGACTGCAGTGTCAAGACACAGAAACGTACAGCAAATTTTAAGCCTTTTAACCCAAACCACAGTATGCATCTAGAAAAATAGACCCAATTTTTTTCCTCAGCAGAAATTAGAACTGCTGCATGTAGAAGCACATCCCATTTCTATCAAATATACACCGTTTCCCCTGCAGCTCTTTTTATGTTAGTCAATATCTTTTAATGTTATCTGATGGTTTCCTAGGAGATGCCCTAAATGGCCAAACTCACTAGTTTGATGCCGGTGTTGGATAATATCTATATGCACTAAACATCTGTTTTGTTCACTGAAGTCTGCTCTGCCCTTTTTCCACTGGTCATTATGTTCCCCCTGTGGGTTTCTAATGGCTGCTAATGAGATAAGAAAAACGCTCCATGTATGCTTCCATCTTCTCGGATGGTGTGTGATCAGAAGTCTGTGCTCTTTGTTAGAAGGAATTACTTCAAAATCATTGTTAGTATTTCTTTGTACGGTAGTTTGAATGCAGATTTTACACTTAAGGACTAAAGGGCCTTTTAAAAATCTGTAAGAAGCAATTAGAAAAAGAAAGATCACCACATTATAGGGTAAAGGGTTCTATTTGTGGAAGGTTGGGTTCAGTGTTGATTCATGTTTTTCAGATGGTACAGTACAGGTTGCATCATTAATAGAAGATTAAGATGCCAAATGGGGAATTTTTGCCTTCTGTTTCTGAGTCTTTCACTGTAGGAAATCACCCAGATATGGCTAGAGGTTGATTTTATGTAACATGATGAGCAGATAGAGTGTTCCTCAAATTTAACAGAGCCTGCTGTTACTGTGGGAAGAGGGGCTGACAACTTGGGTAGTATCCATACAAAGCTATAATTTCTAATCTGTCAAAATCACTTCCCTTTAGAAAGCCTGATTTCATTAGCATGTTCTTTGTCAGATGTGATTGTCTCTCTTAGCAGCTTTCCTTTTACAGCTGTCACAAAAGCCAATCAGATTATACCAAGGGCAGGAAATAAGTCTTTTTGCTGTAAATTAATTTAGGCAAGAATAAATCGCATATGGCTAGATTTAGTTCCTACTTTATGAAGTGTGAAATTTTAGCAAGGTAACAGACAAGGGCTCTAAGAGCAGGTATTGGCATAACTTTGGTTACAAACTATATATCTTCTGACACTCTAGTGGTGGATATAGAAAATAAACTTAACAACTAACCTATACCTCATAAATGGCAAACCAAACTTTCAGCTGAACTGAGAACATAGGCAAAACTGCTGTATAACTGTCTTGAACAGAGAAGCCAAATTAAGCTTTTCTCAGTTTCTGTCTGTGCTGCAGTCTTCTGGGGTAATTCTAACCCAAACACTGAGAATTCATTTAAGTTAATTTTCTTCATATTTTATCTCCTCGCTATTCAACTCACCAGTGTAGGCTCCACTGCCGTGTCACCGAATTCTGAGATTTTTGTATGGCTTGCTGTGCTCTGCTACCAAGGAATCCCCAGGCTGAAGCTTGCCTCTCTTTCTCTCTTGCTTTGGACCTGAGCACGTAAGGTAAGAAGTAGGCAGGTGCTTTATGGAAACCTGTTTATCTGCTTGATTTGGCTCTGCTTGATTCGGATCTATGTTATGGCTTCAGAATTTTGTGAGGAAAAATGTATCAGATGTTTATTCTTTTAAAAAGGTATTTCACTCTGGAAAGCAAGACAAAGGGCAATTCCTCAAAAGACCTGTCCCATTTGGCTGCTAAGGTTGAAAAATAGCATTTTCATAGTCTTTAGGATACAAAAGAATGGTATGATGAGTGTCATAGAAAGAGGCTACTCAGTGTGTCAGCTGGCTAGTCCATCTTTTCCTGGGCTGTTTGCAACAAGGGACAGCATGAGCTGATAGCAAAGCTCATCAGTGGAGCTGTAGCTTTACTTTTCAGTCGCTGTGACCCATCTGGAGAACAGGTGAAGCTGTAATTCTTTGTAATGAGTCTTTCTGTACAGGTGCAGAGAATCGTTCTAGAAGTGAAAGCATCCACCTACTGTGCTGTATGATTAGTTTGGCGAAGAATATCCTTTATTTGGGAATCTGTTTAAATCGGTACAATCTATTATTGTTAGAAATAGGTAGCGAGCACTATGTGGATATGTCCCTGTTTCCCTTACAGGTCCTAAATAGTTGCATTTGCATAACCTGAGCCGGGAGGGTATGATTTCCCGTGTCTTTGCAGTGTGACCTGAAATAAAGGGGAAAGGCTCCATAGTCATTATTAGTTGTAAGCAAAGTGTCTTTCCCTTCTAGAAAGTAGTTGGTCTTCCAGGTTCCAATTTGTCTATTCTTTTTTTTTTTTATTATTTTTTTGGAGCTAAGAGATTCTTTTGTTTTTAAAAGATTCTTCCATTTCTTTGACTATGTGCAATAGTCTAGCTGTTTTTTTCTCTTCCTTTTTGCCAGTTCCATCTGGGCATTTAAAAACAGTAATTCTGTGTCTTTTCATGTGCTCCAGATCTTCTACAATGCCAGTCTCTAACTGACAGTGTTTGATCTGTTTTATGATTACCCTTCATCTGTTGCTGGCTCTTTTCCTGTATGCTGGTAACGACTTTGATCACCTCTTGGCCAGAATCTGTGGCTTCTCATAATTCCTTCTGGAGTGATGCTTTGTCTTCTTTTAATTACTTTTTACCATTACCTGGCTAGCATCCATTGCCTGTTGTCTGGTTTTAATTTTTGCCACTATGGAAGCTAATAGGACTCTTCTGCATTGGGACATTTAGGAAAGTCAATCCAAATTAAATGTTAAAGTTCACACTTCAGCTGCATTAAATCCCTGTGTAGAGAACCTTATTAGAAGTAAAGAAGAACTTAATTTTGTTTAATTTAATACATACTAGAGATAAATTAAGCTAAGTCAAATTTAACCACTTCAATTTTGAACAAATGTGTCTAAACAAGGCTAGTGAGATTTAATAAATCCATTTTAACTTCATACTTTTTATCAATGTTTTCAATTTCCTGAGTTTCTCATGGATAAGACCTCAGTTTTCTATTGGAATAATCTTTTTCTTCCAGCCCAACTTTTTTCTCTTTCTCTCCTTGTCCTGATGTTTGACTGTCACTCCTCTGCTCTGATGGTGGCTTTCTTTACTTTCTGAGGGATCAGGAAGGTTTACAGAATGTAACTGTTCATAGTATTTTATTAATTTTACATTTTAGCCAGCTATATATCTGCATTAAGTTCAGTGTGACATTAAGGTGGATGCTGTAAACACATGCACACTTAGGATGGAGGTCATCCCACATACCCTTACTGGGAAAAAGGCAGGCGGATGAAGTGTGCCCTCAGCAAGTTTGTACATGATCAAAACTGAGGGGACCTGGTGGTACACCAGATAGTTGTGCCACCTTCAGAAAGAACTTGACAGGCTGGAGAAATGGGCAGGGAGGAGTATTACAAATTTCAACGCAGTTTTCAAACCCTGCATCTCTGGAGGGTTAACCCCATGGCAAAACCTTGATGTCCTGTTGGACAACAAGATGATCATGGTCTAGCAAAGCACTCTCACAGCAAAAAAGTTGATCCTTCACCTCTACTCTGCACTGGTGAGGCAGCAGCTGGAGTACTGTGTCCAGTTCTGGGCTCCTCAGTAGAAGAGAGATGTTAACATACTGCAGCTCTCCAGCATGGGACCATAAAGATTATTATGGACCTGGAATATCTTTCATATGAGGAGAGGCTGAGAGATCTGGAGCTGTTCAGCCTGTAGAAGAGAAGGCGAGATGTTAACATACTGCAGCTCTCCAGCATGGGACCATAAAGATTATTATGGACCTGGAATATCTTTCATATGAGGAGAGGCTGAGAGATCTGGAGCTGTTCAGCCTGTAGAAGAGAAGGCTCAGGAGAATCTTATCAATGTGCATAAATACCTCATGGGAGGGAATAAGAATGAGGGTGCCAGGATCTTCTCCATTAGTGCCCAGTGACATGACAGGAAGAAGTGGACACAAACTAAACCAGATGAAATTACTTCTGAACATTGAATATTTTTTTGTTTTTAATTGTGAGTCTGGTCAAACACAGGAACAGGTTACGCAGAGAGTTTGTGGCATCTCCATCCTTGGAGAGTCAAAACCCGACTGGATGCATTGCTGCTCTAGCTGATCCTGCCTGAAGAGGGGGTTGGACTAGATGACCTCAAGAGGTTATTGCCAACCTCAAGAATCCTGTGATGAAACACCTAAAATACTATTATCTAAACAAAGAAGATAGAGTTTTAACACCATCCAGGGCAAGTTGTGCATCCAGTATTACAGTGTGTCACTTTCAGACTTGTCCCATGTGCTCAGGCTGCTCCCCTACTGTATGAAATTACCTGTTTTAATTCATCCTACCTGAGGTACCCAAGGCTTTAGTAGTGAATTTCCATAACTTGGCACTGATACAGGACACCCGAAAAATTTATATAATGTGTGACTTCATAAATAGTTCATTTTATCTCAGAGAACTGCTTGTTGTATATCATAAAGCTCCAAACACTGGACTCTAAGCCCACAGCATTGTTCCTAGCTGTTGTTGTGGGCTGCTGGTCTGAAGTTAATGACCTGAAGGCTCTGATCCCATGGGTTTAATAAGGCAAGTTTAATAAGCATGCTGACTTCTAAAACTAGGATGAATCCAGCAGCTCCCAGTGATGATTTTGGCAATCCCAAAACCAAGTACAGGC
>NW_010257302.1:0-465 GCF_000690775.1 Eurypyga helias
TTCTATGATTCTATGATTTAGTCCAGTGACCTGTGCTTTGGAAGGGAAACATTTGTGTGCACTATGTAACAGCACCAATAATTAAAAATTCCAACCCTAACCATTTTATGATTAAAAAAAAAATGTGTGTCACCAAACTGTGCTAAGGTACATCTGAGAAGAAGGAACACAGCTTTAGCAGTGATGTGCATTAGCAGTGCTATATTTACTTGTCTGTATGGCTTATACACAACCAGTATGTCTAATAGTAAGGCTGTTACAGAAGCAGCTGTAGTGCATGTTTATCCTGGGCATTTATTATGTTATCACAAAAAAATGCAGGTTAAAAAATGCATACATACTAAATACTGATTTGAAGCAGGGAAAAATACAAAATAATCTTTTGCATGACATTTTATTATTCCTCATGCCAAAGGGCAGGACTGTGAACATGAGCTTCGTATTTGTTTGACAGTTTGCACAAGG
>NW_010257302.1:507-762 GCF_000690775.1 Eurypyga helias
ATAGATAGAAAAAGTCAGCTGGTTAGGAGTGTCTGCTCTAAAAGCTAGTACATGGGAAACATTTTCTTGCATGTGAGGAACTGTAACAAATATTAAATAGTAAAAAACCTCAAAATATAACCATTATAATAGATCATTGTTTCAAAACCAGTGATAATAGCTGATATATATGAGGAAGAAGCCTTAGATGTAAACAGGAGCAAGATAATTAACTGGAATCAGACACATAACTCCTTATATAATTTTTTAAAAATT
>NW_010257303.1:0-14846 GCF_000690775.1 Eurypyga helias
AGTGGAAGGTGTCCCTGCCCATGGCAGGGGGGTTGGAACTAGATGGGCTTTAAGGTCCCTTCCAACCCAAACCATTCTGCGATTCTATATGCTGCTGACTCATGGGAGCCAAAAAGGAGCAAATTTTCATATACACCCCCACTGTAGATTTTATAATGAAAATACAAGATACTACCCAACCACTGGCATCTCATCTGTAAAAGAAAAAGCCAAATTCAGTATAAAGCACAAAAAAGTTTACAAAAAACCTGGACATGACACTACAACATGGATCAAATCAAAACACCAATACTTAAGCTAACATATACCCATAATTATTTTTTTTAAATAATCCTTTAGGAAAATTGTTGTGTCCTTGACTATTTTATAGAAACAGGAACTCACAGAAGGCACTGGAGTTCGTTGTATGCCATGAATTAAGACCCTGGTTGTTCCTACAGTTTGCTTGGCATTGAAAAATGCATTAGGGCTTTAGAGTTCAAGATTTTCCTTGACTTATAATTAACTTCTTTTAAACACTACCACCAATAGAAGCTCGAGCTATTTGCAGTCTTATAAAATTGCGATTTAACTGTGGTTCACCCTTCATTTCTCTATATAAAACATGAAACTTTATTGCCACTGCTGAGGCCACGTATCAATTTTGACTGAAAGCACCATCTTCAGAGCAGAGAGATTATACAGGCTGATCTTCCTGCCAGTTCTGGCCTTATCGCACTCCTGAGACAGCCAACACAGACAGCCAATTTTTTTGGTGAATGGGACACTTATTCCACTAGGAACTAAGGTGGGACAAGTAACTGCATTTAACATAAGCCCAGCCCCACAGCTAAAGGGCTAATGACTTGGTCACTGCCAGGTTGGGCGAGATGTGGGCTGGCATGCATAAGGTAAAAGGCTCCACATCCCATTACCAGTCCCTCGAGCTACAGAGTCTCATAAGCATAGACAAAATATAAATAAGACTTCATGAACTGAAAACAGAGCTTTAAATTCTTCAAAAAGCACCTGTGAAGAAACTAGGCTGTGGCTGCCATTTTGGATTTCATCCAGCTAAGTAGCGAGTCCCTGTGGCAGCTTTCAAAGCTCTTAAAAGGTTTTCTTTCCCATTCCAAAAGCCAAGAATATTTCCAAACAGGTTTTAAGAATTGAATATTAAGCTATAAAAGCAGCTTCAGGTACTCATTCTATGAAAGAGTGAATCCAAAATGACGGCTCCAAGCTGGTCTGATAGAACATTTCAGCTTTCCCAGCGCCCGGTATCAAACCACAGGCCCCAGACCTCCATGGAAGGCTGCCGGCAAAGAACACGCCAATGCAAAACCCGGCCCCCAGCGAAGCCCTCCGCGCTCTCTTCCAATAATGACACATTGAAAGCGGAAGAACTCCTCTCCACCACTTGAGCTACTGCTTAAAATACGACAGACCAGAAATCTGGAGCCCTGGTTAATTTTTGATGACAGAGCTTTATTGTTTGGAGCAACCGGTTTGCACCCATAAAAAAAAACCCACCCAGAACAAAGGAAGTTTTGTTCACACTAAGGATAACTAATAGTTTCCAACCATAGAAAACGGTTTTCACATGTTGAAAAAAAGTCAAATGTACACCAAACTGAAACAAAGTTCAAAACTAAATACTTACTTAAACTACTGTGCCACTATATCAAAGCAAACTGCTTGTATCTTAAACTTTCTCAGAGCACAGGGAAGATATCAGGGTTGGGGTATTTTAAAATTCTGATGCATGTTTTAAATATGACCTAGATACCACGATATGATGTTATAATATTAAAATCACTAATTGACAGGTACTGCCACAAAATACTGTTTGATACACTCACATTGTGTTAAAGGCTACTACCAGTCACCTCAGTACTGACAGAGTAAGGAAGTACTGTGAGTAAAAGACAAATTTTACCACTACAGTTTAGAAATTCAAACAGTCTGCTCTTTAATTCAAAACAAATCTCTGTAATTATCTAGAGATTGTAAGAATTTAGATGCTCAAAGAATGTTACAGATGTCGACTCTAGTGACTGAATTAAGTATGAAATTGCACCTAGCATTTAAAATTATGACAACGCTAACTGAATTTAAAAAACAGTGAAAGCTCAGAAGTGGGTTTGGTTACAGTTTCCTCAACATTCTCACATTCTATGTCATACATTTTGAGGAGATTTAGTATGATCAGGCTGCAGGCTCCCTATGAAATCCTAGTTTGGGGGACAGTTCTGCATTGTTTCTTCATTTCTACAAAAAGACAAGACTGACACAGATAATATCGGAAGGAGGCAGAATATGACTAAAATCACCCTTCGTGAGCCTTCATTTCAGCTTTGACCCCATCCCAGGACATGAAATGCTCTTTGGACTCTTCAATACCTCTCACCACAGCCCTTTCAAAGGTTGCTGCACGGGCTTTCTTCCCCAGCTGTTGTAGGGTCAGGATATGCATCAAAAAAAACTTCCAACAGTTCTGCGATCACTTAATGAGTGCAAAGCCAGAAAGTTTCTTACAAGCTGCTGGCATCTGCAGTGTAAGAGACCAAAGCCCGAGAAAGTGATTTGCATAGATGTTTTCTACAGTCCTTAGACATTTTTCAGGTTACTAGGTCAGGTCATTACGACATCTTTCCAAGTGGCTAACATAAGCCTGAGCAGTGGTTCCCTCTAACAAGAGGGGATCTGGACAGAGGAAGGACCACAGCTTACAGAATTACAAGAGGGACTAAGATCCCAAGGAAACCCCAGCGACTGGGCTTTTGATGAACAGCTGAGAAGACCAAATGGAAGTGGTGTGTCTGACTTGCCATATACATCCAACTATACATCTGCATATGCACCATCTGCTGTACAACTGCAGTTCTGACAACTTAAAAATCACAGTATTATTGACAGCAGCATTTATAGAAATCTAAGGTCTGGCAGTGGAGAAATGGCAGTGCGTGATGCCATCCTAGTCCAATGAGTCCTCTGCATTCCAGAGGTCTCCACGCAGAAGTCACCTACCATATGGGCTGACACATCCCGTCAGTCTGTGGCAACGTCATTATACCACAGCCTTGAAGTATTTTTCACTAAATATACAGCTGTGCTTGTTATTAAGAGGTCCCTTTGGTAGTTCTGACTTTGTTCAACTCAAGCTTGATCGGGTTTTTTTAATTGTAATATGAACCATTGAATTAAGATGGATTTTTCTACTTCTGAAACTTCCAGCATACAATAAAAAAAAAAAATTGTCTGCCACAAAAGCAGCCAACATGCATTTCCCTGAACAGGAACATCTAGAACAGATACTTGGAAACCACATTAGGCAGAAACCAGTTCCAATTGTATTTGAAACATGAAACAGGGAGCAAGGGAAAAAAAACCCCAAATTTCAAATAAAACTCAAAACTACACTGCACAATTACCCAATAGGAACTTCTAGTCAAACTGTTGTATATCCCCAGACTTCTCCCCACTTAGCAAGGCATATTTTAAGAACACTTTTAACCTTCCCACCCCCATTTCAAAACAAAGATGAAAGGAAAAACGTTTGGATGGACACCTTCCGCTTCTTATGCAATACAGACTTCGACCCTGGCTTCAGAACCCTCAGCACCCAGCAGCCCAGACATTATCCCAGCCCTTTGAAGCAGCCCTAATGGTATCTTCCATTTGCAAGTAACACTTCTGTAGTCAAAGATCTTACTCCAAGGAGATGTTAACGTGAAACCACTCAGACTGCAGAGACGCACACTCCCGCGGCAGACTGCGAAGGTGTTCAGAAGTCCATGTAACACCATTACCCGGAGTGTCAGCTTAGGGGCTGTCATAAACACTTCATAAGCACTCAGGCACAAACGGCACTGCCTGCAACACATTACTTTATTAAGTGCTGAATAGAGGCTCAATTGTACGAATAAAAAGCACAATGCTAGAGATAATAGCCTTACCGAGTAGATTTTCACATAAATGTCAAAGCTTTGCTTTTTCAGATTGAAAGGTTTTTAAACTATAGAGATCTGGCTTTTTCTTCATAACTGGAATAATGTTGCTTCGTTACAAGCTAAATACTCAGCAAAATCAAGAGGAAAGGTTTGTATAACACCAAAGGGCACAAAAGTGTTGCCAAATAAACTCTAAATATTAAGTCAGCCACATAACTGCCAGATTTTATTTTACTCAGACTAAGTTAAAAAAAAAAATGGAGAAGCAACAGTGCGGAAGAAAAGTTGCATTATAAATCCAACAAATTTGGAAGTAACACAAATTCTGCTCTGAAAAGTTATTTAAAAATTGATGTTAAAGACTGTCAATCTGTGAAGCTCTCCAAGACCGTGTTACTAACAAAGGAACCATTCCACCACATTAACAGATACAAACTGCACAGGTTGAAGCTGTACCTCTCTGAATGTGGTCTCATAATGTCAGAGACCATACAAGTGAAGGCCTGACAGAGTGAAGCAATACCACCACAGCTGACACTAAGATGTATGGTAAAACATTTACTCATTTGGCATTTTTTCCATTTCACTAAATCCCCCCCACCCACTAAAAATACCTCTGCAAAAATTGAATGACACAAGGAGAAACTGTCCTGCAGTTTCATTTTGCTTATTTTTCCAAAAGTGTTAAATACTATAAAAATCTAAGAATTATGAAGTAAAATACCCTAAGGGAAAAAAAAGAAAAAATCAGAGAAGACAATGTGAAAAAAAAAAAAGAAGGTCAGGTGTTTCATGTCCTAACTGTGGTTTATTCAGGCACAAGAAGGGAGAGGGGGAGGAAAAAACCAAACACCCACAAACCCAAGAAAACCCCTCTTTCACACGACAACACATGGATCAAGTACTGCGTACTACCTGCCTGACAGTACAGCAAGCACACTCACTGCACACAGCCAGGATAAACAAAGTAGTTTAACTCGTCATTTGTTAGTCATCTCCATCAAATTACTTGCCGTGTGCTGCAGTGTACCCAGCTTAAAGGCAGACAGTGAATGCAGAACAGGTTACACCGGGGTAATCTGTTCACCCGGCAAAGAACCGAGACACTTCTGTCACTCTCGGCTGTCCTTCTCCATGTAGGATCCCATCCCACAGGGAATTTCTCAGCGGCATTGACAGTGAGGCTGCCATGCGGACACCGAAACTCACTGCCAAGGATGCAGACCTCTCAGCTAAGCACAGCGCGAGGGGCAAACCCAACCTCCGCTCCACACCAGGCTCCTCTTACCACCGGGCAGCCAGGACAAGCCCCAGCACAACGTACCCGCACCTTTTTCAGCCACACACGTTCATGGGGATGAGAACATTTCAGCTGGATCAAGTAAGCTCCTCTATAAGAAATCTTTAGCTTACATCTGTGTGATTACTCACGGAATCTTAACTAATTGATGAACCCGTGGAGTCGCTCCTGGAACCGCAGCAGCTCTCCCCTCCCTTAGCTCAGTATCTCAGCGACACCTACTGTTTGCGTCTCGTAAGGCACGGCCAGGAAATCAAAGCCCTCGCAATAAGCCGATTTTGTACACTAGTGAAACTTCAAACCAGGGTACAACACTAATTATATACCATAAACCTACTCTCAGCATTCAAAGTCATTCCAGTGTAAGGCAGATTAAAAAAAAAAAATAGACAACAACACACACCCCACAATCCAAAGCTATGATTTGCTCCATTAAAAATAAAGCCATGAAAATTAGAATTACACACAGTTTCTCGACATACAAGCAGATCATTTCCTTTATTTAGGTTAAAATGATCCTAAAATTTGGTTAAAGCTCCTAAATTTTAGTAAAGAGTTACTAAATACTGAAATTTAGTAAGATATACTAGGTCTTCCTCCACTGCTATTAAACCCTCCTTCAAATGCAAAAGCTCAGCAGTCTTTTTAATTCATCTCCAGCTAATATTATGCAATCAAGGGAAAAGCCAGCTCTCCCACACTCCAGCGAAACTCAACTTCTGCTGTACAAATTACCATTATTCCCTATTATACTAGGCTACCGATACACATGTTCTACACTGTTAACCACAAAATTATTAAAAATATACATATTTCTAAAATAACCCAATGTATTTTACCAAGGGAAAGAACTTCATCCTCTCCACATTATTTTGAAGGACAAGGTGTTATGAGCATTTTTTTTTTCCCAGTTCAGAATTTTATGACCTACTGTATTAAACTTTATTCTGTAGTTTCAAGAAATTTGGGGGAAATTCCCCAAATTAAGACCATGTGCTCATAAACCACTCCAACACAAACTTCAGGGTGCATGCATGACAGCATGAAATCAAACCCATATGCACACACAGACTTTAATAAAATTAAAATTGCAAATCATGTACATGACAAACATGTGACTGTAAAATGCTATTAATACTGTCGTACTTGCATTCCTGGGACAAACAAATTCTTTTCTTATTTTTCCAGCACTACTCCTTTCCGTAGGTTAAAGAGATTTCTCTCCTTTCTGGGATACAAACTATTCCATGATGTCAAACACTACTCCTAATTTGACTCTGAAAATTTACTTACCAAAATAATTTGTACAAAGCCCTCAAATCTGAAGGCACATGAAATCAAGTGCTTGATCTATGGTCAGTATTAAGATTAAGACAAGCATATTGCACGCAAGCCATATGACCCTGATGGTTGGCTCTTTCCACTTGTACAGAAAAATATTGAAGTAAAATATTAGAGTAATACCAACATTACAAACAAACCAGCCTCTGGCACAGAAGTGAACTCTGTACTTACAGGTATGCTCCAGACCTGCATTCCATCACTGTATCCAATCATTAGCAGTAATGGTGGTTCATTCCCGGTGCTGTGTACTTCATGAAACTCCATATTTCTTGATGTATCTAAATTGGGTTTAAATATCAAAGCCATTATTAACACGTTTGGATTGACTCTGAGAGTTGTCAGTTGTACCAAATGGTGTTTTCTCAACTCATGTTTATGTTGTCAGAAGTAAAAGCAAGCAAAGTGGTTTAAATTTTTATCCTGGAACAATACTGAAATATATTCTCTTAGGCAAATATAATAGATCTGTTAAAGTTTCACAGAGAGGTTAGAAAGCAGTAAAATTCAAAATGATGGAGCAAAGTTTTCTGGGCGACTGTGTGGGCTTTCACCATATATCCCCAAAGCTCCTGTAATCCCTTCTCCAATGATTAATAAACCATGGCAAAATTTCAAATAGAGAAAAATTTGCCAAGGGCCAACAAAATAATTATTAATATAGAAATTACAAATGCACAGCCTGGTCAACACTATTTCTAGATACCATGTAATTAATCTTTCAACCTTACCAGAAGAAAAACGTTCCCAGGAAGAAAAGTGCTACAGAACATAATCATCAATAATATGAAGCTCTTCTTGAGTAAAGCTCTCTAAAACTACATTTTCAACTATGACAGAATGAACAAATGCTCACTGCATTAATGTAAGCATCAAAGAAAGGGACAAAATATTTAGGGTGGCAAAAGAGGATGTATGCAGACCCAATCAGACCAGGCTGCGTAAAAACAAACTTGAACAGAGTATGAAGGATTCTGAAGTCTATTTTAAAGAGTTTTTGTTATGCTGTAGAAAAGAACGTAGAGAGAATGCAGGAGATTTTTTTTTAAACATAAACATGGGAAAAACAAACCCACAAACAAACAAAACCTGTCTAAAGCTGGACATAATGTCATGTACAGGTTGATAGGTCTTTCCTAGTTCTAATGACTATGCATTTATGAACTGCCAACCTCTGTGCCATTTCAACAGCTGGAAAACATCCAGTCTTCCCTATTAACCTCTTGGAAAGGCTGCAAATTGCCCATCACAGCTCTGGCTATGTTAGCTATTACTTCATCTGAGACCAGAGTGAGTCCTGGCTAGAGAGCTCTGGAGAGGAAAGCGAGCCTGTGGAGAAGAAAGAGCAATGCACTGAAAAACTTTAATCCAGCATTCTCCAAAAGGCAGGTCCCTCATTTCCCCAGCTACGACAGGCACACATACCCCAAGCAACCAAGATGTTCAGCTGATTCAAGAAGTAACTACCAGATAACAGCATTCAACCATCCCTCATTCAGTCCCTAGCCTTCTTTGTTCAAAAAAGGTGACAGGGGTAGACCGGTAAAACAGGCTAGATCTTAAGTGAGAATCTACTTGATTCTCTTAGCAAAAGCTTGTAACCATCACCATTTCCTCTTTAAAAGGCTGGCGGCCTGATTGCTGCACTTAGCCTGCAGTCTTTGCTGATGATACACTGGAAATGATAACCAAGTTGCATTTTAAGAATATTCTGTGGCTTTGCAGGTGACAGGGGTAGACCGGTAAAACAGGCTAGATCTTAAGTGAGAATCTACTTGATTCTCTTAGCAAAAGCTTGTAACCATCACCATTTCCTCTTTAAAAGGCTGGCGGCCTGATTGCTGCACTTAGCCTGCAGTCTTTGCTGATGATACACTGGAAATGATAACCAAGTTGCATTTTAAGAATATTCTGTGGCTTTGCTCTTACTCCTGCTCATTTTATCCAACTCCTCCTCCTTTCTAGGTTACTCTGAATTCTGCCACACCACTGAACATACAGCCTGGACCTGGACTGGCTTCACAGCCAGATAATCTGGTTTTGAAACCAGTTGATGAACTAGATTCAGTTCTATGCTTTGTTTTCAACTACCTTAGGGAAAAGAAATTGACTTTTCTTAAAATTATTTGTCCCACTTCCCTAGCAAGAGCTAGTTCGCCTTTCACTGAATTCACAAGGCCTATTTGGTTTGGTAGATACTGAACAAAAGTGCAGTTACTCACTTAGAATTCAGTCTATCTAGAACAGGGAATTGAAATACTCAATTGCGAGTCAGCAATGCTTACTGATAAAGCTGAGAAATTATTGCACATGGACCCAAAAATGACAAAAACAAATGAGAGAGACTAAAGCCATACCATTTAAATCTGCATTCTCAAATCTGACCCAAATGATCTTCTCCTTTTCTTCTGCTGGTGGGGTACCACTGTAGGCCTGGACAAAAAGCAGAAAGGGCGAAATAAGAAAGTTTGATCCCCTTTTCTCCTCCCCCTATTGACCATATGAGAGAAAGCCAGTTAGAAAGAGATACATGTGTCTTATTGTCACCAGTATTCCTGGGAGGTTTTGTTTCAGAAATGAATGCTTCCACGATCAACAGGTACCACACCAAACGTAACTCAACAGGCGTAACATCCCTTACTAGTGCGGAAAGGACAACACACAGAGCAGTAAGTCTTCTGGAGCAGGTCAGAAACGACCCGTGACCTAGAAGAATTTAGGTAAGCTACGACACAGCAGCTTCTACAACCTTTAGCTGTAGCGGTGGTACACTACTTCTGAAAGCAATGTTAGAGGTTCTGACGTGAGGCATTTTACTTTTAAAACTCTCTTTAATTCACTTAAAAGCTATTTAAGCAAACTGCGGAAAGAAAGATAACTTTATGTTGTTTATTTTACTGACATATTTTAGTTATATTTGTGACATCTTTAACACAGCCATTTAAAAGAGAATAAACCATAATTCCAGTAGAACAGATCCATGTTTCAGTTCTGTGTTCTACAGGTTCCCATAAAAAGATGGGATACAAAAAGAAACTGTGAAGGAGACTTGCAGTGTTCCCAAACTGCAAGTTTTACAATTCTCAGGAGAAACTGTGGTGGTAAGAACATGAGCTACAGCAGACATACCATCACTTCCAAGTGAATTTTAACAAAATACTGTGCAGTATTTTGGATTAAATATGAAAAGAACTTGTATAATCACTTTATACATGCCCCAAAAGCAATAACATGAACTACAAAATACAAATTTAAAAAATAGGTATGGGTATTACTTTTCAAAACAAATCACATTCTATGCTTCCAAGGCAAACTGAATTCTACAATAAAACACAGACTGTATCCTTTAACTACAAAGGGGGGAAAATGGGGGTGGGTGTGGAATGCAGCAATCTTTGAAATGAAAGTTTAACTATTTTTAATTTTGACCATGAGTCCAAATTGCATTTCATAAAGTTGTGTTCGTGAGGGGATTCTGTATTATTACTGAGGAAATTCATGACTAACTGACCAAGATAATCCTTCAAATGAGAACCAAGACAGTTTCCTGAGGCCACAGGCAACTAGCTGCAACGCTCCTTCACCATGGACTACAGCTTTCCCAAAGAGTAACAAAACCAAATTAGTCTCCTCACTACTACCGAGAGGCCCATGAGCAACAGAAGTGACCATTCCTGTTTCATACTGCTGCTACCTGCGAAAACTGTGACCAAGAGCTGACATAAGCACCATCATTATTCTCCAGAGAGGAGGATCCCAGAAATTTTAAAAAATAAATAAATAAATAGATAAAATTAAAAAGCAGAGTGAGGACTCCAGTTTTGCAAAACCCCAGGCTGGAGAACAAAGGTTAGGCATAGCTCCACAGTCCCAGAGCTGCCAGGCCACTCTGAGGCAGGTTAAGGAAACAAGAATAGAAAGAGAGGCAAAAGGCACTTCCGCCTTCCCAGCCAATGGTCAAAGCTAAGGTGACAACAGATGTCTACCACGTGGTTCCAACACCAACCCAGCCAGGGTTCATCCACAGGTTTCCAACTACATCCCAGAAGAAACATATTTGTAAGAGACAGAGCAAGTGTCACGCCCAGTCTCTCCCCTCGCCAACTACTCTATCGCCAAATTACTGTAGGAACAGGCTGCAATCTTCTTCCTGCTGTTTATACCGTAATGCTTCTACTCCTACGCAGCTAAGATCACCATTTTAATTATTACCTTCCAGAGGAAATGTGCAGGCCCAATCTTCCCATGGTGTGCGGTCTAGGCTTTCAAACATCAGGCCTCAAGATTAATGTTCAATAAAGTAAAAATCAGGGGGATTTTGATCCATCTGACACACACTTCAACTGCTTTGTACATGGAAAAAATAGCTTTAAAGAGCCACACGTACCTGAGGCACAACATCTTGAAGAAACGTAACGACGCTTTCCATATACGACTGTTCCCTTGAAAACAGAAGGAGAATTTTAACTACCACTGAAGCTCAGAAACGGTCGCAAACACATCCCAAGACATCACCAAGGAAAACATTTAGTGGAAAGGCAAACACCAAGTATGCAATGCAGTTAGCTAATGTACTGCCAAACGCTCTGACAGTACGAACAGCGGCCTACAGGTCCGTAAAGTGCTAAGCGATACCTGCCTGTGAAACACCTGCCTGGGGGAAAGGCATAAAACCTAACGCTCCAGAAAGCAACGGTGTTCGCCACCCCAGGACGGCTGCCTGAAGTAGAGCAGGCAGTTGGAAATCAGTATTGTTCTAGATTTGGGCATTATCACGTGAAGAAGAGGGGTTAAGCTAGGGGCTGGAGCTCTCCTTGTGGGAGAAGCCAACTTTAAGACCCCATATGTGTTATGTATGGTGATGAAGGAAGTGGTAGCCCTTGGGGGCAGGAGATGCAACAAAACCCTAACTCAGAATAGTTTGGAAAGGTATTTTCAAATAATATTTTATAGCTTGGGAAGCTCATTCCTTCTTGGAAGTTCAGTAGCAGCAATGATTGAGAACACTACGTAGCCCAAGATACATTTGTTCTGGTAGCTTTAAACAAATGCTTTTATTAGCTTATCCCTGCACGAGCAGTGGGTCTCTTGTGTAACCGCCAAGCAACGTACACTGTGGGTTTGGCTGTACTAGAGGGTGTTTTTATTGCATTTAATTTTATTGCAGACCCCCTGCACGAGCAGTGGGTCTGTTGTGTAACCGCCAAGCAACGTACATTGTGGGTTTGGCTGTACTAGAGGGTGTTGAAACTACACACAAAGCTTGTGCTTTCTTTAATACTGAAACATGCTGGCAACAAGAACTATCTTCATAAGATCTGAGACAATTCTAAAACAACAAAGTTAACTCGTTAGGTAATAGCTTTGGCAGCCCTCAACTTCATTTTTAGATGAATTTTTTCACGTGCCAACTCAAGATTTCAAGAAGAAAAATCATAAAGTAAGAAATCTAGACTCGTGCTGTCTAAAGGTCCATATCCTTTCTCCATGCTTTCTGAAGCTGTGCAAGATTCCTTAAATAATAAACACTCCGGTTTCTTTTTAAGAATTAAGTGCTCTGCCCTATACACAGCAATACCAAGCATACTTCAAGTCAAATGCTGCAACACCTGGATCACCTTAACTGGTTGACTTCTCTGAAAACAAAGAGAAATCAAACCCAGAAGTTTTACATTTTAGAAAGCTTATTCCAACTCATGACAAAGCTATACTTTGTTCAGCAATCCGAGGATTGCCACACAAAAGTTTGTCTTACTGCTTTAGGCTGAGGCCTTACAAACGAGCTGTGGTTTCTAGTGCTGAATCTCCTTTGATTTATGTAGGTCACCCAAGCTGTCCTTGTATACCTTCAGAGCCCTTCATTACCGCAATACTCCTTGTCTACTAGTATTAAACAGCGTTTGAAGTTCTCATGTGAATGCCTACCAGCAAGAGTCATACTGCCTTCATTTCTCATCTCATGAAATGAACTTTTTTCTCCCCTCCCCACAAATACATCTTGAAACAAAGTTGATACTTGGAAAATGTTTTATTCAGTGTATGTACTCTAAATCACTCCTGAAGTTGAAAAACTTCCAAGAAGGTATCTTTAAAGTGCTTAAAACCCACCAAACACCACCACCACTCTCAAAAACACACCCCTATTCTGCTAACGAGAATCTAGGAGCTTAACACAGGCAGCAGAACGCTGCTGCATGTTGCTCAATGTACACAAACTAAGAGAGCCTGAAATGTTTGAGATGAAAAGATGTACCCCAAGAACAAGCCACCATATTTAATAAAACGAACAGATAATCTTATTCTTAGTGTTTCTCTATTATCATATTTCTAAAGAGTATTTTGAAGAAAAGGTTCTTACTAACAAAACCCATTTGTTGAAGAATTCCACAACATAATAAAATGCTTATTCTATCACACAGCTGTGTATTTCAGCATCACCATTCACTTCATTGTTATCAGACAGCACAAGAATCGATCACTGTGACACAAAGTTTTGTTAGAGGTTTGTCTCACAGCTGTCTCCAGCAGCAAGCAGATACTGAAACCGACCTAACGTTTCAGTACGGTGCCATTTTGCACCACCAATTCAGCAGTATAAACATATCCGGGAAAAAAGAACTCCTACAAAAATCCTTTAACAGAGACAAGACCACAAATCTTCTAGAGCATCTTACTAAGCTCTTTTGCCATGAAAGTATTCTCATGTGAACCCAACGAAAGGATGCCCAAGGAAGCAAGAATAGTCTCTTACGTACTCTGACTGGAGACAGGTAGCTTCTTCCTTCGTTCTTGGCTTAGATTCTCTTAATCAAAAAAATTAGAATCCACAATTCTGCTTACGGAAGGACTTTAATGACAGGTTTATATGTTTTAGTGTATCCACCCTGCAACAAGGTATTATTAAAAAGAAGAGCAAGAAAGGAGCGTGCGACACATGTTCCTTCTAGCCTAAGGAAGCAGTTTGCAATCACTGATCTACAGCAGGTGTAGCATTCGTACAGCAAACAACAAAACACTGCCATATATTCATCTTCAAAATGTACAACTTGGAAGGTTTTGGTGTATAAGTGAAAAGCATCCTGCTTAGGGCCACTCTGACCTGCACAGCCCTAGGAGACAGGAAAGCACCATCTGTTTATGTTATTTTATTGGGAAATACTCAACGCAACAGAACTGTAATGTCAACACAAGCCCTCACAGCTGGCACTGAAAGAAAATTCACCCTAGGTTCTTCTTGTACAAGATTTCAAATAAGGGCTATTCTTCTAGAACGTGCTTACGTGACGGCTTGTGGGCGCACCACCACTCCCCCCGTACATCGGCTGGGGCGGCGCGGAGATTCTGTCGCCATTGTTTCTTTGCTGATACCTGTAAAAAACCACATTTATTTTTAATTACTGTTTGTTTGCCAGGATTACGTATAACACTGGTTCTTGACATATGCTTCAGGATGACGAAAACCTTATGAAGAAAGAAACTTAACTTCAATCCATCCACCCTGTAAGGCACTATGCCCTCTAAAGCACTTCTAAAAAATAAAACCAAAACACAAATCCCCTCCCAGACAAACAAGTTCTTTTTTCAGTATCTCAATCACTACGGCTCCTGCAGTGTACGTGAAAGCAAAAAACCAACACAGACCTGTGTGCTAAAGTGGAAAATCTTCTTTAAACCATGTATTAAAGGTACAGGTACACAGTTACCACGGCCATTACACAAGACCAGTATTGAGTAACTGGCTGATGTCTTAGACAAGAACGTACAATCACAACTGCAGGGGACTGTACTCCTGAGGGGCCACAGTGGGTTACACTGAAGCCAACACAGAAAGCGTGACGAAACAAGTATTTATTTATGTCAGCTTTTTGCCTCGGCTTCAAGTTGTTCTTCACACTTCTGTTCCCCGTGAGAAAATTCAGCGCCACATTCCTAAAGGCAAAAACCCACTTGAGAGGCTCCCAGGATCCCACCACCCCTTGGGTCCGCCACTCAGCTGTCCCCCAAGCCCCAACCACGAAGGGGCACATAAAGAGCAAAACCCAAACCCCCAAGGTGGTACCGGCTGGCGGCATCGTTTCGCGCCTGGGCAGCCCCGGTACGGGCCGGCCCATTAGCAAGACAAGGGTAAACACCTGGCTCCACAGCAACCGGTAACACAGCTCAGGTGTGACACAGGCGCCAAGAACCTTGCAAGGAAACAAGGGCAGGTAAAGGATAAAATGTAAAATGCCCCCTCACGTCACGCGGCGGGACCTGGGCCGGCCCTGAGCCCG
>NW_010257304.1:0-8890 GCF_000690775.1 Eurypyga helias
ATTCTATGATTCTATGATCTGGTGGGTTTCGTGACGCTTTGCCGCTGCCTTGAATTCTCCTGCGCGCAGAAACAGCGCTTTGGAAGGAACGTCTGTGCTTTATCCACATCTCTACTTCACTGCCATACGGACACCAGAAGAGAACCGGTGTCAGAAGGGTGCCATTCCCTCCCCCCAGCGCTGCGGGTTTCACACTCACCACGGGGCACAAAGCACCACACTGACCACCTAAGGATCTTAAAGCAGGGGAGGGGTCTATCTCCAGAGAAATTCACAGCTGACCGAGGGTTCTGCCCGGACTCGTGCACCACTTTGGCTCCATTCACACCACTGAAACTGGTTTAAAGAAAGGAAAAAGTAGGTAATCTCACTTTTTGGGAATATCTTCTTCCAGGAAAAACTAATGCACTGAACAACACATCAGGCTTTTGTTTTTTAAAAGAACTAATTCAGCAGAAGACTAGTACAGGCCTTTGCCACCTACACCCACCCAGCTGAGTGAGACATCTAACTCATCTTCTTAGAAAAGGAGCTTCTTTGAGGGTCAATGGTGACAGAGAGGCACCTTCCACCTGAATCTGACTTACTCCCATTTGTCAGTGCCCAGACTGCTCTGCTGGAGGATCCAGCGTTTCTCAGGTTTGTAGGCTCCTATTCTGTGACTCTACCAACTTTATTCTGCTGGTCCTTCAAGGATCGGAGGCAAAGGGCTTGATTTATCTGGCCTGTTAGTGAAAAAATCTTTTAAACTCTCTTTCTGCTCCTTTCTCCACGGCAGTTGAGCCCATTTGCAGCAGTTTGTGGTTCACTGCCTGCTTCTGCATTTTCTAGAGCTCATAAATCCCCCTGGACTGGGAAGTAGTGGGGGAATTACACTGCAATTTGCTGGGTGGTACAGACAATGGCTACTACACCATTTTGAAATCCAGCACACTCTCTTCCTGCCTATTCCTCGAAGTGGAAAGCATGAAACGCTTGTTCCTGGGTGAGGCAGCAGCTCCTGACCTTGCAGGAGCTCAGTGGGAACCAGGAACTGTTGCCACCCCAAAGGCGAGAACCCACCGATGTGCTGCGAAGACGAGTTGCAATGCTTCTGCAACCATACTGCAACCTTCCCTCCCCTTTGTTCTGTCCCTGCTGTGCCTGATGAAATCCTGAGGATAAACTGTACTTGGCAACTTCCCAAGCAGCGTGAAGAACGGGCTCCTCTGGCTCAGAGCTGTGGTCCCCGCTCCCCGGCTCACTGAGACAGTGCGGCCCACTGGCAAGTACAGTTAGTGCCTTCTGCGCTGCGGCGTCGCGAAACGCCACGCGTTTATGGCCACCTCAAAGGCCTCTGTGTGTGACACAGCTCCCTGAGTCAGCAGAGGGGCTCGCTCTGCTGCTGGGGAGGCTCAGCAGCCTCAAAAAGGCAGGAGAAGTCTTCCCCATGAGTCCCAGAAGCCTTGCAGTGCGGGTGCTTCGCCTTGTCCCCCTGTTCAATCCACACCCTGCAAAGATGACTCTAGTGCTCAAACAGAACCACAGCTTATCTACGGATGCCCCGGCAGGAAAATAGGGTGGAGAGCAAGTGCTGGTACGTACAGGAGCAGAAAGACAGGAGGGGCTGAGGCCGCGGCTGGCTCACTCGCTGGGAAAGGGAGTGCGCTCCGGGCAGGAACACCACTGAATACACAGCAGCCTGCAGCACACAGGCGCTTCCCTGGGAAACAAACGTGATGTAAATCCTCCTGGTTTTACATTCAAGTGACAAAATTCAACCGCCACCCAACGACGTGGGGACTACCGACATTTTTGTGAGGGTTGCCAAGTCCCAGCACGGCTCACAGAGCACAGGACCGGGCTGCCCACGTTTATGGGGCCAGAGGATTTAATCTGAACTAAGACAGGAAATAAGCAGCTCAGAGGTCCTCATTTCATCACAGATGTCAGATATTATTTGAAACGTGGGTGTACCCTTCTAAACAAAACATGCTCATCTGTTAAAACTGGGGAGCACCGTCCAAAGAAAAGAAACGGCTGTGTATGTTGTCACTCCACTGCTACAGAAGTGAAATCCGTAACTTCGCCTACAACCCTGCTAAGCCTTTACTTTCTCCTACAGATACTTCTCCTTCTCCAAAGCCTTCAGCACAGCCCATTTTCATGCTCCACTGTAAGCTGGATCAGTGTACCTTGCACAATTTTTGTTACATGAAAGCCGTACTGAGCATATTATTACTTTACACACCATCCTTCCTCTTCTGTATCTCCCATTAGATCACTAAGAATGGAGTTGATCTCAGCTATCAAATGCACATAAATGCCTGCTGCAAGTCCGAACCAGGTTGAGGTACAGATATTCCATGCAGATAAGCAGAGTTCTGAGTGATCTAACCTGCAATAACCATCTTAGAGTTAAGTGCAATGCACAGTGTGCTGTTCAAACCACAGATTAACAATAACATGGAATCAACTCCAATACAAAATATAAATCACAACTTTGCCTTAAAGAATGGCCTTTTTAATCAAATCCAAGGCCAAGTGCTGGGTCCTGCACCTGGGTCACAACAACCCCCTGCAACACTCCAGGCTGGGGGACGAGGCGCTGGAAAGCTGCCCCACGGAAAAGGACCTGGAGGTCTTGGTCGACAGCGGCTGAATATGAGCCGGCGTGTGCCCAGGTGGCCAAGAAGGGCAGTGGCATCCTGGCCTGTATCAGGAACAGTGTGGCCAGCAGGAGCAGGGCAGGGATTGTCCCCTGTACTGGGCACTGCTGAGGCCGCACCTCCAATACTGTGTTAAGTTTTGGACCCCTCCCTGCAAGAATGACACTGAGGGGTTGGAGCGTGTCCAGAGAAGGGAACGGAGCTGGGGAAGGGTCTGGAGCACAAGTGCTGTGAGGAGCAGCTGAGGGAGCTGGGGGTGTTCAGCCTGGAGAAGAGGAGGCTCAGGTAAACCCTTACCGTCCTCTACAACTCCCTGAAAGGAGGGTGCAGAGGTAGGGGTTGGTCTCTTCTCCCAAGGGTCAAGTGACAGGACAAGGGGGAAAAGCCTCAAGTTGCACCAGGGAGGTTTAGATTGGATATTATAGAAAATTTCTCCACTGAAAGGGCTGTCAGGCATCGGAACAGGCTGCCCAGGGAGGTGGTGGAGTCGCCATCCCTGGAGAGATTTAAAAGACATGTAGATGAGGCACTTAGGGACATGGTTTAGTGGTGGACTTGATAGTGCGAGGGTAATGGTTGGACTTGATGATCTAATAGTTTTTTCCAACCTAAAAGAAGAAAGATTCTATTAAATGTTTTCAGTTCTGTGAAAATAAATTTTCTCTCCCATTTTTAAGACTATGGTTATTTTTCCATTCCTTGTGCAGATCTACATAAAACCTTTTCTTTTTTTACATATATTGAAACCCAAACATTTCAGTTTTCAAAGGCTGTCAGGGTTGGTTTGACTCTCCTTTCTGAAGAAGGAAGTGAGAACTATATTTAAGCCTCATTTTTCAGGCACACAAATAAGGCTGGATTTGTTTCCTTTCAATACACATGGAACAATGAGACAAAAACGACCTTGTTATCTCGGGAAGCCAATGCTTGCACCTATGCTTAGTTTAACAGAGGGGGGAACACTAGGAAAGGGAATATATTCACTCTTCAGAGAACTCTACAGTTAACTGCAACACTGAAAATAAATATTAAGCACAATTCTCCACTTCCTCCTTCCTTGCTTGCTTGCATGGGAACAAACAGCGCTAGCATTTGGAATAAATCAACACAAAGGTAATACAGCACCATTTTGTCAGCACAGTGTTGCAGCCTCATCACCATAGTGCTGACCAGAACTGATCAATCTGCTTTGTCCCCAAGGTCACAGTGCCTCTTCCACTACTCTGTCAGCGAGGAAAGGTCAAATAGATGAAAAATTAATTCATGCTCACTTTGAGACACCTTTGCTCTGCCAGAGATATGTACAGAAACACTACTGCAAAACAGCACTGTGCCCAAGCTGCTCCATGTGTTCTCTGCAGGAGACATACTCCTGATTTACACCTAGCACCTGCCTGGTTCTGAGTAACACCAGCATCAAGGGCAAGCATTTAGCAGCCCTCACCAGCCAGCTGAAAAGGCCATTTGTCACAGGCATCCCCGGTTACCAGTCCAATCAGAGGTCATCCATCCCTGACATGGACCAAGCTCAGCACAGAGCAGTGGCAGAATCCAACACACAGACTCAAGAACCCTACTGGATGCTCCTCAACCGATGACACGCCACGTTACATTGTAAGTACAGCTCTTGGATCTCCTTCTGCTAATGCCACCGAAAAGCCCATGAACCTGATGTGAGCAGTCAACTTCAAATCTTCAAATAAGATGCCAGCAGAGACAGGAGTCTGGAGACAAGCACCATTATCAGCTGGTATGAGCAGAGCAAGTGATGCTCCAAACCCTCTTTGCAGAGATTTTACTGGAGCTTAGCAGGCAACAGGCAGGGGTCACAGTACCTTAACCCCTCCCAGTGGCACTTGGATTTAAGGTGGAAAACTGCAGGTGTGTTGCAGGCCAAGGCTGTGCAGCAGGTCAGCCTGCATGGCTGCATTTCAGATACACTGACACCTGTTGGAAGCGAATGGCTGGAGCAAGGTGAAGGTGTAAGCACTTCAGAAAAGTGCTTACAACAAAAAGCTTCACTACACCTTCACAGATACAGGTTAGAAGAGGAGGTTCTGGCAAATATCACTGTGATATGCCACGATATTTGCAGCTAAACTTAACTTGTACTGGATTGTGTCCTGACTCTGGCATCCCCTACCCTGACCCAGTGGAATGGAAGGAAAACGCCTCATCACCTGCAAGGACCGTTTAGCATCGCTCCTCCTGGTCACAGCAGCACAGAAGAGTCAGACCAGAAGGCACAACACTGCAGCTAGTGTAGTTCCTGATGTGTGTAAGTTTTCCTCAGAGCATCATATCATGTTTGCTTCCTCAAGTGGATTTCCTCTCCAGAGTCTGGCACTACTGCCTTGAACACACACTTCAGCATCCCACAGACATCCATTCCTCCTCCTCCCTGACTGTTCAGCTACAGTAAATCTAACCTTTGGGCGGCTGACAGCACAGAATGCAGACTCCCTTGCATTCAAGATGCTATAAACAAGTGTCATTATCCATAATCCTAGACAGAGATGAGGATGTGAAAAATTACACCCACCTCAGCAGCTGGACCATACTTCTCAGCTCGGCACTGAGCTCTGTATAACAAAGACTGTAGGAGCCCAGGCTTCACCTGGAAAAGAGAAAGATGGGGTAATCCCCACTGCCCACAGCCTTCTTCCTCATTTTATTCATCCATTTCCAGTGCCATCCGCTCCTTCTTCTGATCTGCTGCATCCTCACAATGAGACTGCAAGCAGTGACTGAATTGAGCATGGGTGGCCCTCCACATCCAACATGACCAACAGTTGCCCCCTCAGATATTTCTAGATAAAGTGGTACAATGTACGATGCTGTGGCACTGGCTATAATTGACATGTTTCAAAACAGCCTCACATCACTTGAATCCAAACCAAGCCACAGGGATGTGCCGAGTTCCATCCTGCTACACTCCCCATCCACCGTATGGAAGGGTATTTATAAACCCCACGTAGCTGGCTTGTGTTTCAGAGAAGGCAGCAAGGTCCAGCCCACCGGGTGTTGGAATTCTTCAAAGCAGAAGCAGCACTGGGTTTCTAATGCCTTACGGATGATGGCAGAGCTCGGTTTAGTCCTTAACCTTTTCCTTCATGGCAGCAAGAAACCATCTCAGCGCGAGTGAACATGCTGCACCGGCACAAAGAACAGCACCAGCTGCCAAGCTAATTGTGGAGACAGGAATGGCTGGTAGGAGGATAGCACAGGGGATGCGGTGTCCTTTTATCAGGGCTGCACTGATGTCCTAAGCGAGCCACAAGCGGGGAATGTAACTGATGTCCTAGGAGAGCCACAAGTGGGGAATGTAACTTGTAGGATAAAGACCTTTTGTTATTCAGCACGGGGCTTTTATCCTTTCAATGGAAAAATGTTGACAATCGTGAATAGGAGCATCCAGATTACAGGGAACCAGGTTTTTCAATACTTCTTGTGCAACACACTCCAAATTCCATCGGTTTCTTCAATCTGAATTTATGAACACACTCTGGGATTCACATACTCCACCCTTCATTACTTACTGTCAGACTGAAGCCAACGCAACAAGAGCCGAACAGGTTCAAGAAGAACCCCTTTGCAATGACCCCCACCACCGGCATGCCTAAGTGGAAAGGCTGAAACTCAGCTCAAGGGAGGTGCTGAGCATGTCATCCTCACAGGATAAGCAGGGCTGCATTTGTGTGCGGAAACAGAACCCCCCGATTACAAAAGCTGCCTTGAAATTTCAGCTCCAAACAAACCCCACAGCTATCTCTGCTAATTAGCAAACACCGTTCAACTTTCTTCTCTTACTGGAGAAGTCTGCTTGGGTTGCTCCATGGATGTCTGCTTCTCCATCCAACTGAGGGTGGGGTGTGACACCCACTGTTGCTTTCACGAGCTCTCACGTCTGCAGGGCAGCCCTTGTGGCTGTGTAAACCCAGCTAAAGGTGCTTTTGTGGCCAACTCATACAGGCACAGACAGGGGACGTGGCAGTGACACGAGGTAAAAAGACACAGCAAACATTTTCCAAACATTTCTGATGTTCGGGAATGTCTGTAGCTGAGACAGATTCTCAAAATGATTTACAGGAATACACAAACTCTTGAGGACCCACTGTCCTAAGCTCAAACACCTTGCAAAAATGGAAGTTTCAAAACTGAGCATGCGCTGAGGGTCAAACTCTCAAGTTTATAACTAGTCATTTTTCTGGATTCTTTCAGCCCGCTTTCACACCCGCTGCCATTACATCCACGGCTCTGGGCCGGAGTAAGCAACAACACAAAGGGAAGGCACATCAGGTTTGAGCCCTCTGTATCTGTTACGGCAGTTTCACTGGAAATAATACAATAAAAAAATAGCTCCTCAAGGTGCAAAAGTTCCTTACATGAACTAAGAGAGTTACAAAGGAAAGAAATGAAAGCAGAAGAACACTTACCAAGCACCTTACTAGTTTCATTTAAGCTGTGAGGGAAAGAAGAATGGAGTGGCAGAGGAAGAAAGGAAAATAAATGGAAATAAGAACAGAGATCTGCTTTGACTGTCCCCTGTACCGACTACCCTCTGTTCACTGACAGGAAGTACAAACGAATCAGTGGAAGATCTCAGAAGAAGATCGATTCCTTAGTTACAGTTCCTGAGGCTCTCCGCTTGTTAGTGAGCAGCATTTGTTGCATTCACCTCTTCTATTTGCCAGGAGGGAATTGTGAGCTACTCAGCACCTAGGCAGGGCTTCATCCAAATGCCTCTGTGCTGCTCAGGCAAACATCCTAAACCACCTTGCAACAGAGATATTCCTGTCATATCTTAAGAGGCGTTGTTGGACAACTGAGGACAAAAGTTTTGTCTCTACAGAATAGTAAGTATCTAACTCCATTTTTCAGATATCGCAGAAAAAGAAAGGTGAAAGAAAATCCCTTTTTCCTACAGGCTACAGACCTAGGGCTCGCAGAATCCAACCACAGCTTTTAACTTCTGAGAACCACATGGAATTTCAGCCGTAAGTCTGAATAGGTATCTGGAATATTTAACACCCTAAATACTCATTCAGAAGCGTGACGTAATGTTGTAGGAATTATTCCATTAACAAATTCAGCTCATTTAAACTTGAGAACCTTCAGCTGATGAAAGAGTCTTGATCACCCGTAACTGCTCCTGACCCCCACATTATTTTTGGTAATGTTGAAAGACACTGCTGGAGAGAGACTGTGCTCGTTTCCAGACAGGACATGTTAGAACACAGTTTTGATCAACTTTTATTTTCATTTATAGCAGGTAAGACCAGGATTCAATCCTGACTCTCTCGACCTCTCAGGTTCAATGGGCAGAAACATCCCTCAAGGTCAACAGCAACTGCAGGCGATGCACCCCTGAGGCCTGGCCTGGATCACACCGTGTCTGTGCACCAGAAGAATATAGAAACAGGGTACCAAATCAGCATGTGCACACACTGTACGTAGGCCAAATGATGCAAAGACACTGAAAAGGAGTAAGCTAGGAGCTTAAGCCCCTGCGTAAGGACTGTACGTGTCACGCTGGGCTGCAGAGGAGGTCTAGGCTTGTCCTTGCCAACTATTAGATCACATTGGTGTCAGCCTCCCATGATCTCCCCTCTGCCTATCAAAATTCCCTGCTGGTCCTGTCATCACTTGAAAATGCAAGGACAGAGTGCTTTAATGAGCTGGAGGCAAGAGAAGCAATTTCTGAAAGACCTATGACTTCTCACATCATCAGGTAAGAGCCTCTCCTGGGAAATGCAAGTTTCATATTCACTTTATCCCCCCAATGCATTGACGCCATCGATGAATGGCAAATTTCCAACACTCTGCTTAGTTTTACTGCCAAGTCAGGATCATGCTGGAGGACAAGTAAGTGAAGTACATTAGCAAGAGAAAAATGCTGCACAGAAAACCAAACTGAGCAGAGCTACACCATGGGTACTGTGGCAAAAGTAAGAAGCAGCAGATGATTCTTTTCTTCTTCTTCTTCTCCTCCTCCTCCTCTAGCTCTCCCTCATCTCTCTCTCTCTGCTCTCCAGGTCTGCAGCCAGAAGGAATGAGAAGTAAACTCTCTCTTTGCCTGAATGCTGATGTCTGATTAGAAGCTGAAAAAACATATTTGCTCTGCCTGCTCCAGCATCCCGTCTTTCATTCCTCCATGTTTCTGTCCAGACGCACCTTCTATTTATTGCTTGCTTCTGGCATTCTTTATCCCAATTCCAAAGAATTGCCATTTCCAGGAATGC
>NW_010257304.1:8911-10135 GCF_000690775.1 Eurypyga helias
CTGAAGTACTTTTTTTAGCTGGTTGGTTTTTTGCTTATCTATTCGCATTTTCCTCTCATTTTCAAGCCTGGAAAGTTCAACTTGTCCTATAGGTGAGCATTCCTCAGTTCTGACCTGGGATAACACTGTAATTTTCAAAACACTTCCAAGAAATGACTTCCTTTTCTCTTAATCCAAAAATTTCCTGACACAGTTTCAAGCTTGTTGCAAACCACCAGTCTGGTTTGCAAAGGATCCCAGCATCTCCTCTGAGAAAGGCAGTTCTGCTAAACTTTTCTATCCCTCTTTCTACAATGTCATGCCAAAAGGCTCTCTTGGGAAGCTTCCAGCAACACTGGAGGCATTCTCAAAATACATCCTAAAACATATCCTAATCTTTCATCAATAAGGAATTAAGGGCAGAGAGACAAAACTCCCCTACTACAGCCACAATGTTGCTCTGTGCCAGAATGGAGCAGAAAATGGCAGCAACGGGGAAGTGGAGAGGGAGTATTTACCACAGAGCCCTGTTGTGCAAGTTAGGGTTCTAAAAGATGCTGTGAGAAGGGTCTGAACTTCATCCATTTGATGAAGTCTCCGCTCTTAAACACTAGATACAGCCAAAGATGGATATGTGCACAGCTCAGCTACCCTCAACCTCCCATCTCCTGCAGCTGAGATGTAACTGGGCTATCGATTCTTAATTACGGCTGCTGACAGCTGCTCCCACCTTCTACCGCAGCTCGCCCTCCTGCCTACACTGCTGGGGCAGCCTGCCCAGAGCTCCAACATGCGCAAAATAAAACGAGACTGGGTCAGAGCTTTAATTTACTCTCCCTTTGCTCCTGCAGGCTCCGCAGGATTCTTTACAAGGGTCCTTTGGTTTCCATTTCTCACGTTGAGAGACTGCTCCAGAACCTCACTCCTCTAGTGGTTGAAAATCTAATTTCCAGACTAAGTTTATTAATAGCAAATTTGTACCAATTTGTCCTTGTGCCAGCATCGATCTTTATTATAAAGACCTTTTCTTCCCCTCTAGTATTTACTCTGACATGAAGTGTTTACAGAGAGACATCACATTCCTCTCCCAGTCTTTGTTTTGCTAGGCAAAACAAACTCATCTCTTAGTTTTCCCTCATCTGCTAAGCTTCCCCTCCCTTACTCATCCTCCTAGCCCTGTTCTGCACCTGCTCCTGCGCGAGTACGTTTTTCTGACAGAACTGTACACAGTGTTCTTGGCACACT
>NW_010257304.1:10250-10906 GCF_000690775.1 Eurypyga helias
TATTTGTAGCAGGACTGTCTCCTTGAAACTACCCTACAACCGTATCCGCCCTGACACTTCTCCACCATATGTTCCCGCTGCTATCAACGTTCCTCCGCTGCCTCCTCAGCACCCAGCTCATTCCCTCCTCCACTCCCTCCTGCCAGCGCCTCGTGCCCATCATTCCCACACCGGCACAGGGCGCACAGCCCGAGGCTGGTGCCAGCACTCAGTCCCTGCTGTAGGGCTCTCCCACATGCCACAGGTGCCAGTGGCGCTGCCCTGCTCCCTGACTTTAAAACACGCCAATTCCTGCAGAAGACTCCCTGATCCTGTGGATCCTGGGCCTCCTTCCCGTGTTGGCAGACTCTGCTGAGCACCCCTGACTCTGGCTTTCAACCCTGGATCTTCTGTGGCTCAGTCAGTGGTGACAGAAGGACAGAGCTTCCCTTGGGCCCTCAACCTAAGACCCCTGTCCCATTCAGACGTGCACAGCCCTTACCTAGACGCTACAAGCTCCAAAATGCAGCTGAAGAACCTCTTCAGAACAGCCAGGTACATCCACTGAACTCTCCCTGCTGCCATGAACAACTCAAACATGCTTTTTCTTAACATGGGCCAATTCTCCTCAGGCTTCCTTGCTAATGAAATACCAGTTCCCTACCCACAGGCAAAAT
>NW_010257304.1:10916-41751 GCF_000690775.1 Eurypyga helias
TAGCTTATCGTGTCACACACGTAGCTATGATGTCTCTCAGACTGAAGCTTTTTGCCTTGCCTTTCAAAGATCCACTTTCAGTAGAAACCCATCCAGGATAAAAATGCCATACAAAATACTGTTTAAGAACAAGCAAAGGGGTTTTCATAGTCACACAAAGATCCAATCTGGACGTAGCTAAACCCAGATCTTAGCCTAGGGAATAACGAATTCTTCCGTTTTCCAGCCCTCAATCTAATTCTGTGAACTGGGGCAAGTGGGGACATCTGTTGTCTTGTGGAAATAAAATTCAGAGGAGCACACCCATGGGAACTTGTCCAGTGCTATTTCAGTGGCATGGTTCCAGAAACTGCCCTCATACCCTGT
Source organism: Eurypyga helias (assembly GCF_000690775.1). Classification (NCBI taxonomy): domain Eukaryota; kingdom Metazoa; phylum Chordata; class Aves; order Eurypygiformes; family Eurypygidae; genus Eurypyga; species Eurypyga helias. The sequence continues at coordinate 11,283 of NW_010257304.1, forward strand.
CTTCACTCATGCACTGCTCCCACATCCTTGCAGGAATAATGGCCTTAAGGTCGCACAGCATAAACCAGAGAACGAATCTGCTTGTTCTATAGAAGTTAAAAACCCTTCACTCATTGTCTGATCGCTGCATTTGGAACATAGCTGAACACATCTTTATTTCTGACTCCTGGAGAGCTTAGCTCTCCCTGTTAGGTGTTTCTTTCACTGATATTACTGAGAGAAAGTCTTTAGACTGGTGCAGTGAGGTGAACATGACAGCTATGCTTGCTAAGGGCAAACCAGTTTCGGCAGCACACTGCTGGCATGCGCTTCTCTGCTGGGATACTTTACATCTCAAAACTATCAATGCCTGGCTTGCGTACCCACTCCAACGAAAATATCCTACTTATAAACCCCGCTGCCATGGCAGTCCTGCTCCTCCACTGTGGATGCTAGTCCCAAATTGAACATGTTTGCTTAAAACTAACAAGCAAGCTGTTTCTACGGAATCAGTTTGTTTCAACCATATGGTGTAATAGCTGCATGGATTTAAGAGCGATAAACTCTTCACCTGTGCTGTGAGCCACACTGGAATTTTGTTCCCTCAACTGCAGCCCCCCCTCCCCAGTGCTGCAGTGGTGGCTGCTGCAGGTAGCACAGAAACACCAGCCTGCGCAAGAGCAGCAGAAGCCCACCCACTAGTCATCAAATCTCAGCACAAGGCGTGACAGGAAAGGGAACTCCAGCTCTATTCCTTCTGTGGCCTCCCAGTCACGCACACAATCCTCCGTGCTCCGGCCAACCGGGGTGTTTTTGGAACTCATTTGCGTTGCTTGTCTGGGCAGCACCTTGGAAAAGAGAAACAGGCAGGATAACACTTGCCAGTTCCTCGGTGCAGAGGGAGGCCTCCATGGAAGAGCTCCAACGGTGAGAGCACGCTGTCCTTTCCCCACGTGAGGGGCAGGAAAGCCAGCAGCGCTTTGCACAGCACGCTCCTGCCTCAGGGTAAGAATTATCTCACACCTGACGTGATGTGTCACAAAAGCAGCACGGGAGCCAGAGAAGCGTAGCGTGTGCAATGAAGGAATTTTTAGGACTTCCACTATGGAGACTTGGGTTTAAGCCCTAGTGAGAAAGGGCTTAAATTTGTGTTTGAAAGAGCATTCGTTTTGATAAAAGTTCCTGCCAAAGCTGCTTGGAACAGCTTTGCTCCTGGCAGTTCAGAACTTCCAAATTGCACATATTTGATCTTGGAGGTTTTTATCCCACATGCCCTGTTATTACTTTGCCCTAACATGACAGAAGTAAGGAAATATTTGATTACTTTCTAGCTCATTGTGATTAACTGCTACCAACTACAGAACGAAACGTGACCTGCTTTCCTACATGAAGGCCTTCCTGGGTGTTGTAATGGCAGTGCCAGACTTCCATTATGTTGCAAAAAAGGGACAAGTTCTCCTAGAGAGTAAGATGTTTCAGTCCTATTAAGCAGAAGCTGTTATCATCTATTAAATAAAAAGGTAACTAGCAACTGTGTTTTCTCATATGATACACATCCTGGGACCTACTACTAGTCTCAGCGAGTCAGCAGTGAGCAGAAGCAGTCCAACAGCTTAAAATGGATGGAACTAAAAATAAATAAATAAACTCGGAAATCCCAGAGCAAAATGTTTCTAAGACTCAAAATCTGGGACACAGTGTCCTCGTAGGAAACTTTAAAAATAAATTATTCAATTCTGATTAAAGAGGCGGAAAAAAAACCCCAAAACAAATAAACAAGCTTCACAGTGTCAGAACTTCCCAGGAAAGGGCAATTCTGAGTTAGGCTAATGCGTGTTAATTCTGAGAAGCCTAAGCAGGATTTTTGGCTAGGGACAAAGTCCAAGAGGATCAGGATGAAGGGAATTCTGCAGGGATCCACGGCACAAACAGCAGGGTTATGGGAGGTCAGGCACAGCTGGGTGTGAGAGCGCGCCGGGGCTGAGCAGAGCTTTGGAGGAGTAAGGCACTGCCAGATGAGGAGAGCAAGGGAAAAGGGGGTTGTCTTCCCTCTTCCACCACTGCCTGCAGGAAAGCAGCAGGTCAGACCTTCAGAGGGAGCAGCGTCATGCTCCTGCATGGGAGGTACACCGCTGGCCACAAACGCATGCTCAAGGCTCTCCTGGCCAGCACCCACGCCTAGAGGGGTGCTCAGGAAACAGCATGCCACTGGCACCCCGCTGGTGCCTCCCTTCTTGCTTCCCCAGACGCTGCACGAGCCGAGGAGGGTGCTAGTAAGCACCGGCTGCTGCAAAGGCAGGATTTCGAGCAGTTATTTTGTGATCAGGGCACCAACATCAGGCTACAGGGCGTTCATCCGGATGCGTCCATCTTTTCATTTTTGTGCACGTGACCCTTCATGCTCATGACCTACCCTGGCCTTAATCCTGGCCCTACTTAGTAACAAAATTACTTAATTACTAAATTAAATACTTAATTTAATACTTGACTAATTTCATTAAATTATCCAGCTTTCACAAGTTACACAGGCCACCTCTCCAAAGACAAAATTTTGACTCTCGGAGTGTTCATGCCCCTTTTCTTTCCCACGTAGGCCATGATGAATGGAAAAGCCAAAATAAATGAATAACTAACTACCACCCGACTCTTGGCTTTATTGCTGGTCAGTAGGGCACACAATCAAGCCCTGAAGCAGAACAGATGATGTACTTGCTGGGCTTATGGAACTTGCCATGGAGTTTGTTGCACAATTCAGGATCTGCATCACGTGCCTGCATTGCTGAGGTGGAACAAGTTGTGATGCTGAACAAAGGGCTACTGTCTGCTGACACAGATGAGACAAAAAACTCACTGACCTGGAAGTTAAAGTACACAATCTACTTTTGGCCTGAGTGCCCACTGCCCGTGCACATTAAATGAAGAAGCCTTGTTTGAGGCAAGTATGATACTGATCTGCCCTTGTTAAGCAGAGAGCACATGCCAGGACCATGGCTCCCACCCCATCAAACACCATAAGCAGCAAAATCACATGAGGGACAATGCAAGACTAAACTGCCTTTTAAATTAGGATTTTTCTCTCAGCAGCTTACTCCAAATTAGCTAGCATAAAGACATTTATCCACACAAGCCAACAGCATTGGCAGGGGGAGAGTTACACAGCAAGATACTGGCAGGGGAATAGAGTACCGAAAGCTTAGGGATAGAGCAACCTGTGAGAAAAGCTTCTAAGGACTACAGCAACACAAACACACCATGAACTACAAAGGCTCAGAAAAGGACTCCAGAGAAGTGGCAACTTCAGAGTCAAAAGGGATGGTGAGAAGGTCACTCCCAGGTAACTGGCAGGGCAATATGGAAAAGGAGGAAAGATTTACCAGCTTAACAGCCTCCAGTCCCTGGAAAGGCCTAAATCAATGGCTGGATGCTTGTTTCCCAGAATACAAATACCATGTATCACCAGGTGAGCCAACTTCAACCTGAGCAGAGTGAGTGGGATGGCTCCACTGAGGTCAACAGAGTTGTAACAGCTTACTCTGGATTTACGGCTGGAACATCAAAGCACCACGCAAGCCCAAGTAATTAATCATAAGCCAAATGCCAGGACAGGAATTTTGTAATAATTCAAGCCTTTTTCAACACCCAAGCAACTGTGTTCACATTCTAGGCCGTCCTGGATGAACATTTCAGATAAACAGTGAGGATCTTGATGGGAGAAGCCACTCTTCTGCCAGCACTGCTGGGTACTGCGGCTCTTGCAGCAGCTGAGGCTGCCCGGCAAGGACTCCGCAGCAGGCACTGCGCTACGAAGCTGGTGGGCAGGCCCCACTGCGCACACCTTACAGCACACGTACAAAACACCGGAGACGCCAACCATCAAGAAAGGAAGAAGCAGCAGCCAGTATAAAGTGGAAATCAAAATCTCCCAGGTAAGAACTGCTGAAGACATCCCACTGGAAGCAGAGGTCTGCCTCCCCCCTACTCACACCCGACTGCGCAACTGCATTTCCAGAAACTCTGGCAAGCAGCATCCTTGTGACACGTCCCGAGCGGTGCTCTGCTTTCAAACAACACGGCTCCTCAGAGTCCTCTGCTCTGCCCACTGTTGCTTGCCCATAGCCCATGGCCCACCGGAAAGCCACTCCGCCCGGAGAAGGGGCTGCATTCACTCGCTGAAGCACCGACATTACGCAGAGATGCTCAGTTCACCTCCTATATACAACCTGTACCTTACGGAGACTCAGCCCCACGCTTCTACTTAGCATTTCACAGTGGCAAAGCAGGAACCTCCTAAAACCTCAGCTTCGTTTTAACACACCCTTTCTCAAGAAGCCTGTCTTCTCCAGATGAACTTCGTGTAATGGTTTCACCATGCCCTTCCTCCATCACCTCTGTCACTGCTGCACCCCCAGGTCCCGCAGTGTTTAGTAACAGCTGTGCCAGGTACACAAACTGAAAATCACCCTCGTGCCCTATCTCAGAGTGAGACTGTGGCTCTTCAAACTGAATGTTTCTCTGGTCACGCTCTCCCACCTTTTCTTCCTGCAAAAAGGAAGGAATAACAATAACTACATCCTACTCTGGAGGCACTCCCACCCTCCCAAGTGATGGCTGGGGTGGCTATGCTATTTAAAGAACCAGCAAAGGGAGAAACAAGGACAGCTAGAGTTAGGTTGCAAGAACTGCCATGAAGAGCATCCGATCTCTTCCTGTGATTCTGCTGTGGCTCTTCCTTTGCTGTGCCTCTGTTTCTGGACAATCTTTGTCCCTGGATATTTAGATGGCAAACTCCTCCTTTGTCACGCTGCAGATTCCAGCCTGGGAGCTGAGAATGCCTACATTGTCTCCTGATGCACCCTGCCATGGAGAGGATGATCTCAGAACATCCTGTCTGTCACAAAAGCAAGGAGGAAGCCTGAGACTATTTACACAGCCCTCTGAAGCAAGCTGAACCCAGAGCAAATACTGAATGGGGACAAGGCCCCTTCCTCCCCAGGCAGCAGCTTGTTCACATGCCCTGGTTCTAAGGCCTTCTCTCCCGCGGTAACCTTGCTCACACAGCCATAGTTATCAACATGCACTGGCGGGGTAGCTGCAACTGAACTGGCATGCTGATGCCCGCTCTGCCCAAAACTCTGGGATGCGCACACAACCACAGCAGACCACATGCACGTTTGCTGGTGAGGGGAGGAGATGAAGCAGAGCTTTAGAGCTAGAAGCTGCCACTTAAACAAAGCTACAGTTCTGACATCAACCACATAAAGGAGACAAACCATGGAGACCACAACATGTGGCAGCACTTCTCTCCATCTGCCTGCAATAGCAACCTATTTGATGATCAGGCACAGTAAAAGCACCACTTGCTTTTGTGTACAGGATGCCCTTTCTCAGCGCTCTGCAGCAGGCGGGTTTGTCTGCACATCATGCTCCCATGAGGCTCAGAGATGTGCTTGCTGCAGAAAAACTAGCGCTGGTACTTCAGCCTACTCCCACATCCTTTGGTTTTGCACTGGCAGCGCTGGAAATCAGCAAAGCAAATCTGATCCATCGTGCTGCAGCAGCGTGTTGTGCCCTGCCACCAAGAAGCAGGCGAGGCGGATTTCATAAGAGTTGGCTCATTCTTTGCTCTTTCTGGATGTAACCGAAGAGGCTGGCATGGGACACTCCCCGTCCTCTCTGAAGTAACCGAGTCCCCCACACCCTCTATACAAGGTACTCTTACCATAGTCTGTAAGACAGCGAAGAGAGATTACTCCAACCGTAACAGCAGGGAAGAGAATAAGCAATAATACACCCAAGGTCAGGTCTGCAGTTCATCACACAGCAGGGATCTGAATCCGGATTTAGTGAATCCCAGTATAGGACGGAACCACTGGCAAGTCTCCAGCAAACGCAGCGTTCGGCTTCCCACAGGGAGCAAAGTGGAACGACAGCTTATTTGCCTCTGACCTGGCAACAGCTGTCAGAGAAGAGAGTGCAAGTCACACCTGCTTTTGGGCACAGCTGGAATTGCTCAGGCCTTGCTTGTGGGCAGGAACTGCTGTAAACAGGTTGCCCTTTGTCATCCCACCTCCCACCGTGAAATTCCCAGATGTGGACTTCTAAAGCGGCTTGCTCAGGAGCATATCCCTTGAAAAGCAGCTGATTTTGCAAACACTGCAGTGCATCTGCACACACTATTTTCCCCAGCGGCCTACTCCCAGGATCCATCCCAGAAGGAAAGCCATCAACACAGCACACACTGGTTAGCGGGATCACACCTCTTACTACGAGCACGTTCCTCGGTCTGCTCCATCCCTGCTAGTCAGGGGGTAACATAACCCTTATGCACTCTCTCTGGAGGGGATCAAACCCCCCAGGTAACACGAGCAGGCCGTTTAGCAAACCACCTCTACCTTTGTCCTACCTTCAGAAGGCTGTTCTGCCAGACCCATCGTGGCAGTGACAGGCGAGACCCCAGAGTCCAGGGGCAGAGAGATCATGTAGGTCAGCATCCCACAAGACACCCTTAAAAAGATCCTCCCAGGCTTGAGGGCAAATCCTGGGAACAGTTCGGATGCAGCCTCTGAACCCCAGGCTGAGCACAGCTGGCACAGCCAGGGAGGTGAACACAGGGTACAGGCCTGGCTCTGTGAGGAGGGCACATTTCAGCACACCCTTCAGGCTACAGTAACCTCTGCTACCTGTCCCAGTTGCGACAGCCGAATGCAGAGCACGGTTGGGCCGTGAACCCAGGGCTGCAGGATGGCAGCATGTAAACGGCCTCCTGCATTCACCGCGGACTGGATGGGCCACGCTGAGATTTGCAAGCAGCTGCCAGGCAAAAGAAATCAAGAACAACTGTGACATGACATGTGAAACTTCCAGCACTTAATACGATGCATATCAAAACATCTATGGAAGAGGAAACAGTCTGGAAACTGGATAAAGTCTCTCTTGGTATCTCATCTTCTTGACTGTGGGAGAAGTCCTCTCTCACCGGCTATCTGTCCCTCTGGATGCAAACCAGAGCAGAAACAGTAGTTTATTAAAACTTAAATGCAGCTTTTGAAAACTTGCCCAGAGAAACAAGATGTTAATGTAAGTTTTGGCTTGGTCTGCACCGCTTGGGAGAGGACTCCTCCCCTGTAATAAGATGAGCTGTGGCAGCTCTGTTATTTCTATCCCCATGGGCACAAGTACCTGAAGCACACTACCTTCAGCACACCTGGTGCCCCTTCACAGCCCTCAGGCAGGGTCGGAAGGATGTGCAAGCAGCCTACAGAAACAACACATCGGTGCTCTTTCCTCAGAAATGAGGACTGAGGAATCGCAGGACCAGACCTCCAGAGGGAAGCTGCTCTAAGAACTGTCCTCCACCTCAGGACAGAAGTACTCAGCTTTAATGGCAGCAAGACTAGGGACGAAGGGTAACTTTCTAGCAGGAAGAACAACGACACATGAGAACTGATTGCATGCAAAAGTCCTTATCAGCATTGGAGACCTTTTAGATCAGGTTGGGCAAACATTTGTCAGGAATGATGTAAGCCAAGCTGATTCTTACTTGGACAGGGAAATCAGGCTAGATGACTGTCAAACTCTCTTCCAGCCCGTTCTGATCTACAGCCCTGGATCAAGGAACTGGGTGCTGGCCAGTAATCCAGACATTCAGCCATCTGGGTCCCCAGGTATCTCCTGTCACCCCAGCAGCCACTCTGCGTCTCTCCTGGAGCAGAGTTTCAGCCCTACAAAAGCACAGGCACAGCTGAGAGCACTGTCAGGATAAGCACATCTCTCTGACTTTCTAAGGTCCCTGAGAAAGTCCTTTTCACCCCACAACTTGGGTGGAACACAGAAAACACAATGGGTACTTGCAATTCAGGGTGCTCACATTGACATTACACCAGAACAAGAATGGTACTCTGTCCTCCAGCATACCAGATTGTCCAGAACCAGGCCTCTGGTTCACAGTATAAGGCACAATCCCAGCCGTGTATCACAGCCCCCCAGCTTCCCCACACCAGCCCCACACCAAAGCTTGGTTTACTGGCACAAGAACTGAGGTGAAAGCCCCACTTTGCAGCTGTATGTAGACTGAAACCCTCTGCTGACCCCAGTTCTCTCCCGAGGGGATCTCCCCACAGAGCAGGATGCTGATGGCAGGACTCCCCGGCTCAGCTGGGACCACAGCACCATCTGCAGGGCTCTGCCCACAGCCAAGCCTCACCAGCTCCTCCTAAGGAAAGGCCGGCGTGGTCCTAGGAGATACTTGGCACCTGGTAACTCTCCAAAACCAGACGTGAGCACACACACCACCACACTCTTCACCTGGAGTAAATCAAAACCCCTCTCTGAAAGCATCACCTCAGGAAACAAGTCATGGTTTTGACACAGTTCTAAAGGCCCTCTGAATTCCCAGAAAATTAAATGTATGTCAGATACTGGATTACGTAAAACGCCGACTGAAGCGTCCGCCTTCTGTGGCTTCAGGGAGCAGCTCTGCCGAGAGCTCACGCACACAGTGCTGGCCTTGCGCTCGCAGGCAACAAAGACAACACAGACGTGGTCCAGCGCTTCAGCAGGATGCAGTTCCCTAAAACCACCATCTCCGAATAGCTCTGCAGCACTTCTGTACCAAAATGCGCCTGGGCCAGCCTGCGTAAAGCGCTGAAGAACACGCTGTACCACGCCAGCACATCCCCGCAGATGCGAGTCTGACAAATCCAGCCTCTTGGGAGGAAGAACAATTTTTCTCCATTCTTGTCTTTTTGAGAAGGTCAGCAGCACCATGTGATTTTCCAAGATACATAAGCACTATGCAGTGCAAACCCACAGAAATGCAAGCATTTTTATTCCTGATTTAGCTGTAAATATAGGAATTTAACAATTGTCCTACTGGATTAGACTGAGAGCCTCTCTAACAGAGAAAGTGTCCTGCCCAGAGCTTGGACAAGTGATTGATGCTTCTGAGAAAAGGCACGCTGCTTTCTACAGCCCAGCCACCAGCGCTCTCAGAGGGACACCGAGCTCCAGGCTGCTGCAGGCAATCAGCCCACCCCTTGCAGAATGCCACTGAACACTCCCCGAAGGCAGTCAGCCATCCAGCTTTTAAAGTGCCCTGCAGAAGTAACCATGCAGTTCGCTGTTTCATACACAAACACTGCTAACACCCAGACAACATCTGTGAACGCATTCCTGAAAATGACAAACTGAACTTAAAAAAAAAAAAAATTACCCCAAACTACTATTTAAAAAAAAATCCAACCAAAACAACACCTCTTTGACTACAACCTGTACTCACAGTTCTAGCAGGCAAAACTGCCAGGAATCAGCTGTGCTGGACTTCATTTCCAAGCCAAGGATCAAGAGCACTTTAACTGACCTTTACTAGTTCTCTCCTTCCCTAGACATCCCCTACTGTCTTTAACCAGGGCAGGTACCGCAGTCCAGAGCAGCCCCTAACTTCAACTGAAGAGTTACAGGATGTGGCAAACTACCGGGGTGCGCAAAGCGGCAGGGGAGATAAACGCAGTGCGAGTGGTACAACGGGGTAAAGGCCCAGAGGATGGGAAAGGACCCAGCTGGAGACCTGCACACTGGTATATCAGAGCTCAGGTATCTGTAAGAAAGCAGGACCAATGCTCAAAAGTTAAAAGAGTGGGGAGTGCAAGTGTAGGAGAGGTAGAAGGGAAAGGGACTAGATGTGTTAGTGCCCCCTGAATGTGTTGCAGCCTTCTCAACAGATCCAGTTTGATGCTGCAGCTGCTATCAAATGTTTCTGGCTATGCACCCTCAGTTCAGCCTGGACAGAAAGCCCAACAGCACCTTCCTGGTGCATACAGACTGAAAAGGCCACTGTCTGGACACTTCCACCCCTACCGAGTGCTCACCTCTGCTGGCCCAGAAACTGCTTCCTTCCAGCCTGGTAGACCAGATCCCTTCATTTGCTTGCTTTCCTTCCTTCCCTGGCTAGCTATGGTCAGGACGGGAACTTGCAACACTAGAGAAAGCAGCAACAACAAGCAGCAGCTTGAGTTTAATCCTGCCATTATTTATAATGTCATGTTGAGTGTCCATTTCAGGGACTTCTCTCAGTGTTGTTTCAGGCAGCCCTACTCTGAGTCATCCTTCCCAAAGAAACAGACCTCGGCTATTCCCACGACTGTCAGGAGACTGGGTCCTACTCCAAACTTAGTCTGTTGTCAGATTTTGTACAAATTATTTCACCTCCCGTTTTTCAACTTCTCCATCTGTAGAACTTGAGTAGTGACTCTGCCCTTCTCTGTAAAGTCTTGCAGTTAAATGCCTTACCGGGAAGTTTAGCATTTCTACTGCTATCAGAAGCAATGTGTGGGTGCCAGATGGTTATTCAGGACCGCTAGCATGTTTGAAAACACTGCAGTTCTTGTAGGACACTGATCTGAAGCACTGTCTTTATTAGAATGTTTTGATTGTTTCTGGCAGCATCCACCGAGTGTCAGGTGCTGCAGATTCAGACAGTGTAACACATGCACTGATCCTTCAACGTCACATCACTCAGCAGGACTGGGAAACAAAGGCTGCTTTGCTGCTGGAGACCTATTCCTGAACATCAGGATTGTGGAACAGAACTGCATTTGACACGTGCAGGTTAGTCATGTCCTCTTATATGTGCAAATCCATGTGCCAAATAAACCAGAGTTTAGACCTGTCATCCAAGCCGGTCACATCCTGTATACATTTGTCTCAAGGCCAAAAAAGCAAAAGTGACATTTTTCTAGGTCAAATGGGTGACCTGACATGTTGAGAAGTTGCATTTTTAAGGAAATATCTGGAGCTGTGAACTCTCCCGTATTGGGTTCCGCGATTAACGAGTTAGTCTAGCAGAGCAAACTAAAAAGCTGCATGCAGGTCCCTCAGGCAAGCAAAACACTTCCGCGTGCTCTGCCAAACTTCTGCCTCCCTGGATGAAGTCTGTACCGGGCAACGAGGGGGTCTGCCACTGCAGGGGGAGTTCAGCGCGCTGGGGAACGAAGAGGAGATTCCTTTGCCCCGCGGAGTTTCCAACAAGCTGTTCAGCAGAAAAAGCATACTGCCAGAGGAGTCATCTTGGTACAGCTGTCACCTGCTTTGGCGTTGGATATGCACAAACCTAGGCCTGTGGGAAAAAGCGTGACCACAGCTTTAAGTCTTGCTAGGGAGAACACACCTCTGCCTCACCCTATAAACCCAGCAGTTTCCCAGTGGTGGCAGTATCACCAGAGCTAGTCACCCCATCAGAAACGTTCACCCACGTCAGAACTTCTGCCTCAAAACACTTGCCAGGGTATGTCAGGATATGAGAAGAGTGAGATACCTGAAGGGAGCCCCAGTTTTGTTCAAGATGGGCTTCAGCTGCAGACTTGCTCTGGCTGAGATCACTCAGGGAGCAGGGACACAATCTACAAAGGGCACAGACCTGTACCTGAAGCAAAAACCGGAAGGTAAAATAAACTTACTTGCCACAGAAGTCCTTGTGAATGGCACGGAGAACAAGTAATAAGTCGGGGTGTGCCTGTAGCCACTTCTCCACCATATTTGGGTGTCTGGGATCAACTTCCAGAAACACGCTCCTGAAAGGACACATTTGGGAGTAGAAACTGGGGAGGTGCACACATAATAGGTTGCAAAACTAAGAAAAATTAAGGTCTGTCTTTCTGGATGACTCCCAGCAGTGCAGAAAATGGGGAGGTGAGCAAACACACTGCAATCCAATAATCCTAAAACAGGTCACAGCTGTTCACTGAATATGCAAATCCCAAGTACTTCCTTCAGGTGGAGAAAATGTTGGTCCTGGTGGGAATTCTCACAGTATCCCTCCGCATGAGCGGTTAAACCTTGGCACTGAGATGCGAGGAGCCCTTCTGAACCCCATGCAGAGACACCACCAGCTCCCTTTTCCTGTGGTCCCCAGAGATGTAAGGCCAGAATGAAGCTTTAAGGTGCAAACACGTGAACACTGAGCACTGGACTGGCAGCGTGAAGTTCCTCTGTGTAAGCAGGGTGACGTTAAGTCCCCATGGTGAGAGTCAAAGTACGAGTCACTACACACATTTTCCCATAGTGAATGTCTCCATAAACCAGTTATGAGACCGCCACCAGCAGTCAGACCATAAAGCCCTAGACACGGGACTGTGCAAAGGAGAGAGCAGCAGGGATAAGGAAACTCCTCAGCCAGCCTCAGCCAGTGCATCAGGACTAGGCCAGGACACTGCAGGGCTATTTCCACCGCTGCTGCAGCCAGGGTTTCTGACGCTGAACCATTTGAGTCTCCGCTCCCACGAGGAGGCAAACTACCCTAGCTTACAGGCACGTGGGGATGATGTAACTGGTTACAGCCTGTGACAGCGCAGCAAGATGCAAGTTTAACAGGCTAAGGACAGAGGCCAAGCCCCAAGCATATGCTCTCCTGAGAATTCCTAAAACATCCCACACTGAATACTCCCTATAAATTCACCAGACTAACTACAGGCTGGGTGTGGATCTCATTCCTGATCTTAAAAAACTTCCACCCCTCAGCTGGGGCTCCACCTCATAAAACAAGCAAAAAGGGAAGGAAAAAAACCCAATCCTAACAAACAACCCCACGGGACCAATCTCTGCTGCTGGGAAGTTCTGAGGAGCATTTTCTGCTTTTGTGGTCATGCAAAGATGAGGAATAAATCTTTCAGCATGCAGTATGCCTCCCAACATTCCTTCCTCTTCTCAGAGCAGCAGATTTTCAATGACCTCTCTTAACGCTGATGTCAGCAATTTTCAACAGGGTATGTGAATGCCCTGGCACAACAGACTTTTGGGTATCAGTATGTTGATCTTTAAGCACTAAATGGATCCCACGTGACAGGGAATAAGAACAATCAGTCTTGAGTATTAACCATGGAGAAATTTAACATTTAAGAAACTATCCCTAGCCGGTCATCTTTCTCCTGGGATATTCAGCATCGTATCCTGGCACAATAAGCAAGTTTCCCCTAATTAAAGGGTGGAGGGAAGTAGAGATCTACATCCATTCTCACAGAGTTATACACTGCTTCTCCTTCATCAGTCATTCTGCTTAGAAAGCTTCCTTTTTTCCACTCTCCCTTTCTCTGCTGCTCTTTTTTCTTCCTGTTGCTGCTTTGACCTTTAAAGATTCTCACTTCACTAATGACTGAAATACCACCACTAGTCAAGGAAGGCCCATATCCTTTATTAACCAATTTCAAGCTAATTTGGCTTATACACATGACATTTTTTAAACTGCTGTTATTAGATGGGGCAGGGATGGGGGAAACAGACGGACATTTTCCTACCATTTTCCCTCTGTACCTTCCTGTATGAAAAGGAAACAGAAGTTATAGAAGTGAATGGACAAAAGACATGAAATTCCAACAGAGAACAGTTCTTACCCAGAATCCTTCAGAAGAGAAGGAGCCAGAGCCAGAATTGTTTTGATAACTCTCATCCCATCATCTCCCCCATCCAGTGCATCAAGGTCCTCATAGCTGGAATATGGGAATAAGACGACATTAGCAGTAATTCTTGCGGTATAAGCAACGCCCGTGATAGTGCAGTGCACCCCACTCTGTGGAGAAAGATGCCCCTAACACCCCTGAACTCCAGTGCTCCTACAGCCAGGGACAGCACTCCTAGCTCTGAGGTAAAATGCAGGCAGTGAGAAGGCAGCTGCCACTAGGCTGAGAAACTCCTTGTTGAGCACAAGCAGAAAGCATCCCCTCAAGTCCCCTGGAACATGCCGGGGTACACAGTGCCAGCACATGGCTCTGTTCTCCCTGTGCTAGCTGGACAGCAAGGCATCACTGGCTTTATTTCAACCATGCCACCAGCCAGGTTGCACTGCCTTCTAACCTAGTACAGCAGATCAGGAATCTGCTTTTTGGAATCTGCTCTGACGCCTGTCTTGCACGGGGTGGGCGCAGGGCTTTGTCTGACAGGCAGACAGAACCAGCACACGCGAAGTACATTCACATCCCAAAAGAGCTTATTCATGTTTGCATGGGTTTGTTGGCTTAAGCTAAGTATTGGGATGAGAATGGGCCACAGCATTTCCACCCAAGGTGGTTTTTTCCATCACAAAAAGCTGCTCAGATTGCTTACACTTCTTTTCATAAACTCACACAAATAAGCAGGGGCAGGTCTAACAGGAAGAATGTTCTGAAATGGTTTTGGAATGGAAACTTGGTCATTTCAAAGTGCACGCTTTTTCCTTTTGCGTAAGTATTTAAAATACTTTGACACCGTTTCATACCTGTACGCAGTTATCAAAGTAGCACTATGTTATTATATACCATAGAAACACACCTACCCCACGTACACGGGTACTACACTTCTATGTTCTGTGTGCAATTGTGTGTAGTACAGGGAGGCAGACAGAAGACCTTGCTTCAAGGAGAAGAAAAAGCCATTTGCTTACCGGAGGATTTCTGCGTCCAAGGAAGCCATGTCTTCATGGAAGACATAGGGGGGGTTACTGACTATGAAGTCTATGGGGCCCCAGAACAGCAGCTGCTTGGCAGAACCTAGGAAAGACAAAGAGTCACAACCAGCTCTCAACCATAGCAATCTTCCGTATAAGCTCAGTGTCAAAATCCCAACCAGGAAACTCTCTCTCCAAACACAGGCCCATGTGTGTTTTGCTCTGCTTTTGTCTGATAAAATTGTATCCCATTTCTTTTTGAGCTAGCCCCTGGCCTGCTTGCTCTCCCACCTTGATGCACGAGTGACACAAAGCTAAGCACAGGCAACGTATCATTTTTCACACCAACAGCCCCGCTTAGCAGAACACATTACAAAGCACAGGGACCTTGATGCTCTGGAGCTCGGTGCCCATCTGAATCTAGAACAACAACTGGAACTTGAGAGAGCCCACTTGGGAGCTCAGACCAGCTGCCATGATGCATATCCTTCCTCCTGCCAGAGCTGCAGAAGGACATCTAACGAGTGAGAGAGCTAGGCCTTCGCAGCAGCATCAACCACCTAATGGTTTGCTCTTCTGCAGGTTCAGCTCACTGTGCTCATGCTGTGTCTGGACTGAGACATAACAGCCCTGAATGAGACAGACGTCACCACTTGAGTGTGGCACTGTCCTCAGGCCAGCCTCTTGGCACAGCGCTTGGCCATGCAGGTGCCGTGCCAACACGGCTCCGTGGCTGTTGGCCTGCAGCTGGCTGGCTTACCGCTGCTTGGAGTCTGGGCAGCGCAAACTCAGATTTGCAGGTAGAAGACTGTGCAGACACGTATACAGTGTCAAAAATAACAGCGTCAGAGAGGTGCACTGATCAAGCTCCAATGCTGGAGCTTCGGGCTCCACAGCTCCTGGCTAAGAAACAGCTAAGTAGGTATCCACCTAACTGGATAAATCTCACCGAATTGCAGTTTTAACTGGTTTCAGCCTGATTTAGGGAAGACAGCAGGTAACATTCCCTGGTTCCCATAATTTCAGATTAATAAAACTGGTCTTTTAATCCAAGGTCTGGATTAAATCTGGGCTCCAACATCAATGGAGAGACAGGTATATACACACTTATCTAAAGCATCCATGTCAGACTGGAATGAGTTATCCTGTGTACATATTTGCCTCTTCCAACACTGTGCTCAGGCACAACCTTTAGACACCTAAAATCAGGAACAATTCCCCTTCTGGTGCAGTCAGGGACTTCTCTCAACTGATCATCTAGCCTGGAAATCTCTGACAGGAAAAGTTTCACTGGCTCACTTCTTACTGACCTCTTTCTCTATTAACTTCAACACCTCCCTGACCCCTGCATCCCAAAGGGGTCCCTTGGCATCCCTCATGCCTGCCTCCCCCCATCAAAGTAAAAAGGGAGAAAGATAAGGGGATTAAAACAGTGAAAAGAGTTACTGTATGAAACGTCTTGGTGGAGGATGTGGATCCTGTCCTGGAGTTGCAGCCTGTAAAAAGCCAGATGCATGAAGAGAAAGAAGAAAGATTAGGAGGCATGCTTGCGTAGATTCAGGAGCAGCACATTCTATAAATAGATCATTAAGTACCACACCTCCTATCTGACACACATATATCCTACCCCACTGACTGCAGCTGGATTCCTCTCAAAGTGCAAGGGAAGTTTAGGATCTGCTCTCCCCCCCATGAACAACATCCAAAGCAACGAGCACACTGTGCACCCATGCTGATTCCAGGGGGCAGCTGTATGTATCACCCTTTGCCATGCAGAGAGCAGTAGTCCCTCACCCTGCTGCACATCAACTACATCTCCAAGGCCTCTCCCAGGTGAGCTGACCATCACTGGAAAAAACCCCAAACAAAACCTCACAACAGAATCACCTGCTTGATATACATAAACTTGCTATTTTAAGTGGAGACAATATGCTCATGTTTGCCACCCTCTTTCTCGAGCCCCTTTGATAATCTAGATCTTAACAGTGTTCTGGCATCGGGGTGCATTTTCTAGGGATCTTTGGATCTCATCTCACATGCCAGTGTTAAGGTGACGAGACGTTACTGCACACTACCAAGAGGCCAGCACATGCAGCGCAGCAGAACCCCTGTGCCAGACGCAGAGCTTGGAAAAGGGACTCCTTCAGGAACAGCTCATGCACAGGCTATACAGTACAATGAATTTAAAATACACACTAAGATCTCTCAGATGCCAGTTGCCAACTCATCATCTTTCTTGCCCTTGACATCTCTGTACACGTTAATTGGGAAACACATGTTATGGTCAGTGCCTTTCCTTCCTAGCCAGAGGTTCCCAGGGTGCTCAGCCCAGCAGAACCCCTGAAAGCACTAGAAAACGCAAACACCTCTCCTTTACCTCCGACAACTGAGTGAGTAAGCATGCTGGCTTGCTATTTTTAAGAAACAGGTCTATAAACACATTGGTATTTCTTAGGGAAAAGGCTTGGCCAAGATTCTAATCTGACTCACTGCACTAATCCAAGGTAGAACAGCCTTGAGACTGCCAGACTGCCACTACATGGTGTGCCACTCTGTCACAACCTGGCATGATCCGTCCTTTGCTGCCAGCCCACTACGGAATATGCCCCCTGCCAGGGGAAAATGTTTAAGGGGATTGTTGTCTCAACTCTTAGGAATCCTGAGCGAACTTCCCTTGATGCTCCTGGGACAGGAAAGAGAGGTCAGTCTGAAAGCAGCCTTGGTATCTGGTGACAGCCTGATACTACAGGAGAGGTTGCAGAAACAGAGTGAGACAACAAGGAAGGAACAGAGAACAAGAACTCTAACTTCTCAGCTACATGGTCCACCCACCAAAATCCCTCTCTCTTCTCACCAGGTTTGCCTCTGGCTTTTGTGAAGACATTTGAGCAATGTCAGAGGAAGAACACTGCAGATTCAGAAAAACCAGGCTGGTCAGGATCTGCTAGTGGAGCAAGACTCCAAGCCTCCCACAGGAGATGTCGTTCCCTGACCAACAATGGCACACTGAGGGCGCACGTTCCCCCAACTCCTGTCTCCTCAATTCAGTCAACATCTGGAGAAAACAAAACTGCCCTGCTCTTCCCAGCATGTTCTCTCCTCCCACGAGAGACCCACCACACTCCCAGCTCTTTGTTGCAACACCTCAGGGCTCCCTGTGTGGTTCACGGAGCACGCTGCCTTATACCCAAGCCCTGCTTGCCTCTGCCGAGGGCCTACGGTCCCACCCTGTCAGCACACACAGGTGTCGACAAAGGGAGGGATTCCTGCACGCCTGCCGTGTGCCCAGATGGATCAGTCACCAGGATTGGTTCAGTGACAGCAAGGCTCATCTAAGCATCTAGAGCACACAGCTGTGATAAGGAAGCTCTGGAAAGAGAGCAGGAACCAAGCTGGCTTCAGTCAAGCAGTAACACAGCTTATCCTACTGGCTGCTCTCCCAAGAGCTACAGGGCACCATGCCACGGGCAAGATCACAAGGACACAATGAAAACATCCATGGAGAAACAGGAGGTTCTCTGGCATTGCATTTACCCTCCCTCAGCCACTCTTGAGCCAACAAGCAATGTTAATAACAAGTCTATTTTTTCCAGATGCCAGAGCAATGATCTACCAAGGAGGCAAAGATCTGGCCTGCTTCATTCTGTGTGTGAAAAGCTGCAACAGAACATGGTTTGACACTGCACGTTGTACTGAGTTTGTGTGGCAAGGGGTTGGTAGCGGGGGAGCTCCCATAGGAGGCAGCAATAGGAATCCTTCCTGAGATTACTCTAATTAATGCCCAGGGCCCAGTGGGTTCTGAGGATGTGAATACATAGTAGAGCTCTGTACCTCTTACAATGTCTCCAGAGACTGGGGACCTGGACTCAAAAGCATACAGCGATTCCAGCTCTGGTGCTCGCTGTGTTAGTGATGGTCCTGAATCGCCTGGGTTAAGAAAAACCACCTAAGGAAGCAGTGCCACTAGGAAGGACAAGGTCAACCAGATACAGAGCTGTTCTGCCTTCAGACACAAGACACTTGACTCACGCAGGGGGTTGGACTAGATGGCAGTTAACGGTCCCTTCCAACACAAACTCTTCTGAGATTCAGCAGCTCTGAACATCCAACCACAGCACAGATGTCGTGCAAGAACACGGAACCCAGCAGTATCATTCTCACCAAACCCAAGACTGCAAGGAGGATGCTGAGGGATACCACACTAGCATGTCAGGGTGAAGGTGCTATGTGAGTGTGCAAACATCTACCCAGAGGAGCAATGTCAAGCACAGCAATAATGATACCAGGAGCCAGAGAAAGGTTCAGGCTACACTTGTCCTTGACCTCCTAAGTGACACACACACTCTTGCTACCTGCTGACTTCAGTTTCCCAAGTTCCCAGAAAGGGATAAGAGCAGTTACCATGAAACACTTGGAAAACTCTAGAAAGACAGAGAGCACGAAAGTACTACTGTTTTATTTAGGCTGCTGCCTTTGCAAAGCACTTTCCCAAGTCAAAGGAGAAAATATACTCTGGTAAATGTAAGCATTTTTTTTTTTCCCTTACACGCTTTAGGAGCTCAATCTAGGGAAACCGGGAAAACATTCCCTGATTTCCACTGGCATAAATGTGAACCACAAGCCCAAATACAGAGGGCTCTTAATCTTTCTCAAACAACAATTTACAAAAAATGGGTAATATGTGGGCTCGTACCTATGTGCATTCTCCCTGGTGAGATCCACAGCAGCCTTCTCTTTATCCACAGCTATCACCTGGCTCTGGGACAGGAAAAACAACAACAAATAAGTGTTACGACATCAAGGTTCCTGAGCAGGCATGCTCTGCCAAAAGGGACATGCAAGATAAGAACTGACAATCCACTGTTCACTCTTGGCTCCTAAAACAGATAGTTCAGGCCACTGATGGGATCACGAGTCACTTCTCGTACGGCCGCGAACGTGACAGAAGGCACTGTGATGCTGCCAGCCGCCTACCAAAATAGACAGGCTTCTGACTGAACCAACTCAGCTGGCAACAATGGAGTCACACTGACTCCCATCACCTGATACGTTCACAGCTTCTAGTCAGACTCGATGCTCTGGCTAGTCTGGGGTAGACACAGGTTAAAGGAAAATCATGTCCTAGGCTTCTTCTCTCCAGTGCGGGGAGAATCCTTCCAGCATTACCACCACCACTTGGACAGAGGTTCTGGCATTTTCCACCTGTTACGCAGACACCTTTTGCCTAGTTACCCCACTACACTCCTTACACCACCTTCACTGTGTGTATTGACTGCGCATACTTGACTGCGTGTCAAGTATTTGAGAGTTCTCCAGTGTAACATTAAGAGATGGGACTACAAGGTCAGAGATCTGTTTGACCTTCCATTCCACCTTGGGAAAAGTGCAGGCAAAGGCCTGACCTGCTTTTGCTTTGCCTGAGGTTTTTTAAAATGTAGATGTTAGTAAGTATTTACATACAGGAAGCAGTCTTAAAGAAACTACTTCGAATCTGGAGATGATGGTGTGATCAGCCACCATTCCTAGGAGGATTAATTTCACAGCTTGAGACTAGCACCCACGCACATGAAGCTAACCCTGAAGGTGAAGGAGACAGCTGAGTCCGTGAGTGAAAAGTTGCTGCTGTTTTCTCAATACCTCAGTGCCAAATTCTGCCTCAAACACTAAAGAGATTACACAGAGTGTAAACTCCATTTAGCTGTCAGTGTGGCTACCAGGAACTCTGATCAGTCAAGGCTCCTTATTTCTCTGGGCACGGTAGTTTGTGTTAGTCAGCTGGAAAAGGACTGTTTTCAGCTACGGGGACAGACTGACACAGTTCTTCAGCAGGCAAGGAAAAGAGCATGAAGTACAGCTCAGGAAATCAGAGTAATTACACTCTGAAGTCATGAAGCTGAAGTGTTAACCTTATCAGGTCACTGGGAGGAGGAACACGGGCACCAACCTCTAATTCTCACATACCACGTCTTACACTTCTACAAGAGGAGGGGCTGCCCACAGCAATGCTTGTTTGCAAGAAGGTCTGCAGTTCTGAGGAAAAGGGAGTATCTTTCCCTTAACCACAAGTGATGAGATCTGGGATTCATTTCTCTCTCTGTTTACCAACAGTATCTCAGTAAGCATGTTACATGCCACAATAATCAGGGGCAAGGGCTTTGGCCACCCAGATCTCAGTCCCCTTCCTGCTCTTCTCACACTGTTGAAAAGGTGTGGGCTGTTATTAGGGAACAAGAGACTTAAAACCAGTGGCTTGACAGTGTGACATATGCTTGTCATATTGATCCCAAGTACTGACACTTCCGTGGTAATCCCTTCCCTGTATTCATTTAGCCTCCAGTCTCCTAGAGACAAGATCTTTCGATTCACTGCAAGGTGATCTTTAGAGATGACCGCCCCATAAATTCAACTAACAGAGCGTGTGCCCATGCCTCAGTCCCTCTTCTCCACAGCCCCGGATATTAGCTTAAACCCACACCCACGAGTGCTTTAAGCTAAGGTGATTAATAGCGAACCGTGACAGCTGAAGAATGAGCACATTTGCTTCTTTCATTCTGACTATGTCTCTGCTACTCCTGCAGATAGCTGGGCAGAGCAATTCCTACATAACCCTCTTCTACCCAGCATGAGCTTGCAGAGCCTGGCTGGCAGAGACCTTAGCTGCCAAAGTCCCAGCAAAGCAAAGAAGTTTGTCTGTGAAGTCTCAGTGCACACCTAGTAGAGTGGGATTGTCCTGTACCACAAGCACTGAAAAAAGCTCACCTGTGGCAGTTTGCACAACAGACTCAGAGAAATTGCTCCAGAGCCACAGCCAATCTCCAGGATGACAGGATCAGGGGCAGGAACTGGGAAGCAGAGGCTTGAATTCTTCTCACATTTCCGAGATTCTTCCTCCACAACTAAAGAGATGATATCCTGGCAAAGGAAAATACCAAAAAAGATCTCTAAGGGAGCTGTTTTGACTCACACCTTTGTGGTCTGAGAACTGGAGCTTAAATTTCTGGGCTCTGTGGCCCAATAAAATGTATTTTTGTGGCTGATTTTTAAAACACAGATGACAGCAATGGAACTGACATGTCACAAGTCAGCTCTATCTCCCCCACAGGATGCTTTGATTAGTAACCAAATCCTCAGGATACAATTTCCCACAGATCCTCTGAAATCTTCCAGCACTGTTGGTAAAAACAATAACCAAACAGCTGGAGCACATTATCTTCTGCAACATCATTTTATTTACTCCAAAGATTCTAGCTTTCAGAATTTGTAAGCTTCAAAATTGAAGATTTCTACACTGTCTTGGTACAGTATGTAATCTGGAGGCAGAGGTACAGCGCCTAACAGCATCTAAACCAATAATCCAACCTGCAGATGAAAAGCAAAGGCAATGAATTGCTAAATGCCCCAAACGAGCAGCTCCCTGCATGGATTTCAGATTGTGGACTCCTGCTGCATTTTGCTGGTATGAAGTCACATGGAGAAGATTTTCAACCACGCTCCCGAATCCGTATGCACCTCTGCTTTTGCCGCTGCTGCCTCCTCCCTCTCATCAATCTCCTCTTTTTAAAATCCCTTTGCAATTTCATATAAAATGCAACACAGCAGGAGAGGTCTCAAAGATACACAGCTTAAGGTTTGTGAAAATGAATGACTAGCTACAAGAGAAAGCACACACATGCCTCCCTCAGACTGCAGCATGAACTTCCCTTGTAATTCACCAGAGAAATCTGGAAGACAGAAACCTTGTAAACACTGTGAATGCATCAGCAGCTTCAGCAGGTGCTCACGACCCCCTGCAATCCTTGTGCTTCCATGGCACCACAGTACAGAAGCAAGTATCTTACTGCCCCAGGCACTCCCACGACAGCCAGGTTATTTCACTTGAGAGGTCTGCTCTTGCATCTCGCCTGTACATCCAGAAAGCTTAACACAGTTTACAAAGGATAATTGGCTTGATTTTGCCACCAGCTAAAAATGAAAGACATTTCCAGGAAAATTACAGGCATTCAATTTTTACAAGGAATCTTGCATGTTCCTGGCATAAGCAGGAATATTTAAAAGCAACACGTCCTGGCAGGTAGGTCAGCTTCTATTTAGTAAAGCAGTGGCCTTTTTCAGGAGCCCAAAGTGGGCAGGCTTGTTCATAAGAGCACAAGCCCTTCCTTGGATCTACTGCCGTAAGCAGGGTGCAGTGTAATAGACGCCTTGTGCAAAGCTGTAGGTTTTGTGAAGGCCTTTGCTGCTGTAAGCCATCCTGCAGGGTAGGCCAACTGGCAACTGCAGTAAGGAGGGCGGGAGGCAGGATGCAAACAGGTATAAAAATGGAGTGTTAGGGCAGATGAGTTTCAAGGAAACATCCCTGGCAGCAGAGTGCCTGAGACAGGCTGTGTCATGGTGTTTTCTGAGGTTTCCCACAAGACCCGAACTGCTTTTAAGCATATCAACGCACTGTGCCCCTGCACGCGAGCACACACCCAGTGCTTAGAGAAGAGGAGTGAAGCTCGCACCCCTTCCCAGTCCAGGATGGAGAAACAGGCATGTGCCAACACTGTCTGGGCCTTGCAAAGCCAGGCAGCCTTGAACTACTCTGTTTTAACAGAACCCTTTGCCTGTTGATTCCTCCTGCTCAAACAGCCTCAAACCATAAGCAAAAAGGAAAGATTTGGTTTATCTGAACATGTAAGCACTCTGTATTTCTTCCAGTAACATTACTACTGCTTCAGATCAGCTTGGCTGAGCCTTTGCCATTCTCAATTGAGCTGTGTTGGGTTTTGCTGCTTTTCCACTATCCTGACTCTGCCAGCAAGAGCCTTTGGGGAGCCAGTGCTTCCTCCACTTGCTTCAGGCTCCCTTTCACAGCCACAGCCTTTTGGGACATTCAGGGCCTTTTGTAGGAAAAGGCACCTTCAACTGTTTTCACTGTTTGCTCTCAATCTTCTCCAGCCATTGAGCTGGAACGAGCCAGCAATGACCATGCCTTTGCTCACCAGATCCTTGCTGACAACAGCCCTTGTGCATCTCCGGAGCGTGCTCTCTGCCCTCCACAGCTTCCAGAGCGCCCCAGAGACGAGCTCTGCTGTGCTCACACCCCACAGCCCAAGAGAGAACAAGCAGCAGCCCACGGGCTGGAGGGCACTATTCTGAGAGGCCTCTCTCGGAGCATCTCTTCACTGCTAGTCTGTTCCTCGGCCAGGCATGAGGAGCCGCGCTGCAATGCCCTGCTCCGGTTACCGCGCCGCTACTGGCACTGCGCTCCTAAGGGAGTCCTGCTAACAGCTCCAAACCCACATACTCCTTGCTGCTCCTCCGGGATTCCTTCCCTAGACAATTACGGAGGAAAATGTTCTTACAGGCTCCCAACAGGACAGTGGGACACCAGTAGAGGACTACTAGCGCTCGGATAACAACAGGGGAAAATAAGCACCTTATCTACCCACTTTTGTGGGAAAATGGCTTTTGCTTTTCTGCTGACAGCTCCAGACAAATCCGTCTGCAAACACATCTGCAGCGGAGACAGCCAGAGACTGCAACCGCAGCTGGTTTGGGGAAGCAGGTGCTGATGATTCCAAGACCACAGAAGAAGAGACACCGAAAAAATTCTGCTTGGCCATTAAATCACACGTTTAAATACCAGTCATTTCTGGTCACTTACAAATGTTTCCAGGAAATCTCTACAGTAACTCAGAAGAACCATCTGTCTCCGGGGCTGATCACAGAGTAGCACAAGTTACTGATTACAAACGTCCAAATGTAACTTCCATATGGTAGAACTATTGTCACCATTTATTAACTTCCTCAAGGTTTATCATCAGTAATCTCAAGCTTGGAGGTTTTAGTGGAACTTCTACGTTACACATTCCCCAGTGGAAGTATTTTTAGAGTCCTTGCCAAAGCCCCTGTTCACATATGACTGACTTCAGTCTTCACCACAAGTATATTAAAAAAGGGATGCTGGTATTACTCAGGCTTTCCATCCCACTTCCTGACCCCCTTGCCTTACTGTCTTGGTTATTTCATATATTCTTACTGAGATAGAGGCTAGTTCTCTCCTAATACATGTTAGTCATAACACTTCAAAATTAAAAGATATTAAAAAATAATGCGATGACTTAAAGAAACTACACCCTTCCCCAGACATTACTATCTCACTACAATCAGGAAGTTCAATAACTATGAAAAGAAATAATTTCCAAAATAAACTCGATTGACAAGCAAAACAGAATATGTATTCTAACTGGAAAATTATGAGATAAAAAAATTACTAGTACAGATTATTCAATCTTGAATTAAATCTGCAGTCATGTATGTATTAAAAGCAAGAAGTAAAGACAAAACAGAATGTACTGGAAAAAGACATTCTGTAATTCTGAATTAACTGGCTGTGATACCATGGTCCTTCACTTGCAGCTTTCATGTGAAAACCACACTTCCCCACCATCTGCAGGAGTCAGGAAAACCCAGCAACCACGACACGGTGTGGCCAGCTCACCCGCTGCCACTGCCACTAGGCTTCCTTACAGAAATCAGGAGTGGTTAAGCTACCCAAAATTGTTTTGAAACATTATTTTTCAGATTAGTCTTAGCATTTTTCATCTTTTAGCAAGCAATCGAGGTGAAATCTGTGCTTCTCCAAGCACACCCTCATCTCCAAGACGTCACCAATGGAAACTGATGAATGATGGCACTTTGCAGAACACAGCAGAAATCACCACTTTCAAATCTCATCTTGGGAGACCAAGTGTTTCTGGCCATGCATTACAGTGTTCACAGGGACTACAAAATGCCCTGCAAGACAGACATTCCCTACCTCTGTCCAAGAATCCAACCAGAGCCACAGCTGGGGAAGAGCGAAGCGCTAGAGACGTCAGTCCCAGACATACAGAAGCTGGGACAACAGCAGATGCCCAAAGGCTGTGGTATTTCTTGTGTAGGATGTCCCACATCTTCTCAGACTGAACAAACATCTGCTCATATAATGCCATCACTGCTAAAAGTCATCTTAACCGTCAGTTCGATCGCCAGCTCTGAAGTTCGAGAGGTGAAATTATAAAAATTCCACTAGGAAATAAAACACTTCAGCAGCCTAAGTAATAAACCTTTGGAAGCTGTTGGGTAAATTCTCCGCAACCTGGCACTCTCCACTGAAATGGCAGGCTGTGTAAAAGGGCTTACCTTCACTTACACCCTTTACACAGAGAGGGAAATGTCCCTTACTACAGAAAAACGCTGTTTTGGATAACACGAAGACTTGACAATCAGTCTTTTGTCTTTATAACAGCAAAACATGGAAAAACGAGTTGGCTTGCTCAGGTGCCTTGTCCCTGCACAGGCTGAACACTTCAGCACCTTTCACACGTTTATCCTCACAACTCCCACTTTCCAGATGAGCAAGTAACACAGTGACCATCCCAAATTCATGGATGACAACTATGGCAGAGCAGAGCATTGGACCCAATGCTCCAGAAGCCTCACCCGCACCCTTCCAAAGACACCACTTTTGATGGTGGAAACAGGGCCCCCAAACTCCAGTTAAGAACAGGCAGGCACACCATTGTGTGAGGGCAACAACTGACCTCCTGCAGAAAAGCAGAAGGCACGGAGATTGGAACCAGATTCCCACATCATCTAAACAAAGAGCACTTGGCTGCTCTTGAATCACCTCTTTGTTTTTATTGTTGCAGATAAAAAATGTAAATATCTTTAAAAAAAAATAATCCAAAGTGCTGTATTAAGGAACAAGTAAAATCATAAATCCATACAGCACCTTAGAAATGTGACCCGATTCCCCAGTGCCCCCCCGCAGGCTAAGCAATGGACAGGATGAAGGCCCAACTGGGGAGTTATTTCAACACAAACTATCGCTTACAGTATGTGTCATTATGGTCAGCAACAACACAGCTGACACTAAAATCCTGCTAACCAGTGCTACAGGTGCTGGCAGAACTACTTTCATCCTGGAGCCCCGTGTACACGTACATGGGTGTATACGTGGTGTTTGTGTCAGGGTGGGGAAATGAGACATTTCCATCTTTTCTCCCCTAGTCTGTCCAAAAAGCTCTTTCCCCCAGCAAAAGCCACTTTTAGAAAGAGCGGAGGGACGGAACCGAATGGCAAACAGACAAAACCAGAGACAACGAAAATCCTTTCCCTGCTTTTGCTAGCAATGGCGTGAAGGTGGAAGGGAAGGAGGGGCCTGGACAAGGCTTGGGCAGCCCCCATGACCCTGAGCTGTTGACATCTGCTTGCAGGGGCAGATTGCCCATTTCAGTCAATAGAGAGGTGCACAGAGACGTTCCAGCAGCAGAGAGGAAGGGCTAGAAGTCGCACAGAAAGGTGAGCTCAGTAGCTACCTTCCCTTGGAGCAAACCTTCTCCACAGCGTGCAGGATTGCCATGTGCCTTTCGGGGGCACAGCAGCAATGCCGTGCGCTCCAGAGCCTATCTGTTAGGAGCAGACAGCACAGCAGTCAGGGCAAGAGCCTAGGCTTAGGAACAGGGCCAGCTCACTGGTCGGCAGTTACTAGCGTGACTAAATCCCAGTCTCTCCACATGCTCCAAACGCCTCTTGCACAGCAATAACCAATGAAGCCCCCGTTCTCCCCCTTTTTACAGGATTTTGTGCAAACAAATACTGAAGAGGATGTCAAGAGCGCCAGCCACCTCTGAAACCTGTGCACTCATGAGGGTGGTAAGTTAGGTGCAAAGTATCTGGAAGGGATTTTACACTGCACAGGGCTAGAGGTGATGCAGGCATCAAGTGACGGGTTTTCAGGGACCTAAATTCTGTTGCTTAGCACAATACGCAGGGAGAAGGTGGAATTATCTAGACTCTCTTTCCCAGAAGTGAAATTAAAAATCTACAGGGGAAAAATGTAGGACATCCCTGGGATGTGCCATATCACAAGGACACCTGGTCCTTACTCGTGAAGGAAGAGCCTGCAAGGACTAGAAGAGACCTATCACCTGTGGTACCATGTACAGGGGACACAAATATTTGCCTCCAATGCTACTTAATTTCCAGCACTCAGAGGTCCTCAAGCTTTTGTCTCTCAGCCAAGCCACTCACTGCCTGCTCTCACCTTGCGATTCCAGGAAGTCTTGTTTCACTGCCAGATTCGCTCTAAGTTCACGCTGTCATTTATTTGGGTTCCCCCCCCACATCTTCTCTGTTGAGTGACATAAACGCAAAACTCTGCGAACACCTCCAGCTTCCCGTGAGCCTCTGCCTCACCCTTCCACCCACAACTCCTGTCCCTCACCCCCCCTGGCACACACTCATGTTCTGACAGGTTCTTGGTATTACCCCCCCTCCCCGCAGCCAGGTCTCTAGTTCACTGTATTTCTTGGAACCGCAGCTGCACAAAGAAAGCACGAGGACAGCGTCTGCCAGCACCCAAACCGCGAGCTCCGCGGCTGCACAGCTCCAGCCAGCAGACGGTGCAGGGTCAGGCAGCTTTCAGCACCAAGGCACTCGGGAGGGAACAGCAGAGATTCTTGCCATGCAGCGGTGGCTACGGAGCTGCGTGAAAGCTAAGAAAAACAATGGGAGGGAGGAATGGGAAAGACAAGGGTGTAGGTCACAAACTCACACTGCATTCCCTAGAAGCACCCTTTTGTTGTGTCCCACATGCGCTGGGAAAGCAGGGAAGACATGACCCCAGGGGGTACGAGCCACGGTGGCAAGAGGCTCTATCTTCCCAAGCCAGCAAACAGGATGAGGAAAGCAAAAGGCACGTGAAAACCTGGGTAACCTCTCTGCTCCCACACACTTCCTGGGAATGTTTTACTTCTTTGTGTGCTTTCCAGAAACTTCTGTTCTCAGAATCCGGGCCTCTCCATAGAGCCTGATCTGCTATTAACCACATCACCCCTCCCCTCCTGTTTGTCCACTTGGCTGCCCAATCAGTGCGTGACAAAACACCAGGAAGCCAAGCTGGAAAGCCAACTCCATGGCAATGGCCATGGAAGTCAACTGCCACATTCCCTCTTTCCAAAACCAGGCCACCAAGGCAGCCCAGTGCTTAGTGGGCAGGCAGGCTACAGAGTTCCGTCCTGTGCCCTTCTGTCTGGCACTGTAGTAGGAAAACGTTGCACAAAGCCCATGAAACTCCCCCTGTACACATACAGAAAGCAAAACACCACAGAAGGAGCCATTGATCCTGAAAGAAAAGGTGGCTTTAGGCAGAAGCAATGACAGACAAACAGGTAAAGACACATCCATGCGGAGGGAGAGGTTTGGCTTCTCTGTCACACAACAGAAGCAGCTCCTGATTTGTCGGGGAGCGTGCCAAACCATTTCATCTGCTGGAGGAGAGGCTGTGACAGCACCCAGAAGGGACTTCACCGGAAGGCAGCAACCTCTGCAACCCATATGTGCCAGTGCCCAAGAGAAACCACCGCGGCTGTCACGCCTAAACTCAGCCGTGCCCCAGGGGAGCAAGAAGAGTGGATCAAAGTCACTCTAACATGGCTGTACCTCGGGTTTCCAGCACAAACCCCTACCTAGGCACGTCTCTCCAGAAGCAAGGCATTCTCTTTCTCTGCAGATACAGGATCTAGGCAGATGCACTGGTCCAGCTCGCTAATCCCTAGCTCCAAAATTCCAGTTACATGGATGTCTGAAAGGAGCTAGGGGTAGGAAATGTATTTGTTTTCCCTGTTCATGTGGGAATCCCCTCGAGTCCCATCCCTCCTGTTACAGCCACGCTATAGTTTGGTTTTCTGCTGTTCCACTCCTAAATCCTGCTCTAACTGCTGATGAGAGCTACTCAGATGAAACTCACAGAAATAGAGAGCCTCTTTCAACCATAAAAGGGCGATTAAAAGGCTAAAGACTTCAGAGACTTCTTTTAGGGCCAAAAAAACATAAAGGCATTAACAGCACGGAGATCTGTGATAACGTACTAGGAAAGTCTCTTTAAGTTAACCTGGGGAACAGGTTTGTGCATGACTTAAAAGAACAGCTGTTGCTTTCCCTGCCTTCACCACAAATTTTAGCTTTAAATTTACATTTTTGAGTCTGTCCTTGAAATCACCAGCTTGGAAGTAATCCTCTGCACTAGCACAGCCTTTTTGTCTTGCATAGGAAGCCAGGAGAAACTACTGCCATAGTTCATCTCTGCCAGTTAGCCAGGAACAACCCTGCTTTCTTCCTCCATTTCCTTTTGAGCAAGAAGTAGTCTGTCCTTGGAAAACATCCTGTCCTGATTTTAAAGTGGCCAGCAACAGACTCCTGCTAAGCTGTTTCAGTAATGAATTACAGTCTCTGTTACAGACGTGCACCTTTTCTTCTGGCCTGCATTTATACTGCTTATTAAATTCTTGCCTATGAAACCAAAGAGACTTCTGTTATCAAATTTCTGCTCCCTCTGCCAGGTAATTAACCCCTAAGCTTGTCTTTGATGAGCTAAACAGTCTTTTACAACAAGGTAGATTTTTGCAGCTGTTAATCCACCTACTGCTCCCAAATCTAGTTTTCCATTTCCTTCTCAACTTTTCTTATCTGTCAGTAACATAACTGGAGGTCATATTTTTGCAACTATTCCACTACGGCAGCACACAGAATATTTAATCCTTGCACTTGGCAAGCCCCTGTTCACACAGGCCAGGCACGTTACCCTGCTCGGCAGCCCACTGAAAACGGGCACGCGTGGTTAGCCAACATCTGTAACAGCCCCAAATCTTCCTCCAAGCTCTTCTGGCAGCAGAAGCCCTTCAGCCACAAGGCACAGGCTGCATTTTTTGTCTCTGCATATATGATCCTGTTAAACACTTGTGCCTAGCTCAAAGGGCAATTCCAACTGCTCTGCAGCAACACCAGGTTCCTTCATAATTCCTATTTCCCAGGCTCTGTGCCACAGCCCGCTTTCAGAAAACACTGTTTTCCTCCAACATACTGATAAAATATTGCCCATCATACAGGCAAAATTTGCTCTGAGTGAGGCCACAGCAGCAGCGCTCCAACCTTAGCACATTTGTTTAGAGCTACATTTTGACACACAGCAGTTAATTTTTGATCTATTAAGTAACGCCCTGTTGCATTTATGTTCAATAAACCTCATACTGTGTGAACCTCATGGAGTTCAAC
>NW_010257305.1:0-3209 GCF_000690775.1 Eurypyga helias
CCCTCCGGCCGCAACCCGGAGCACGAGGGAGCAGGAACTCGACAGCTGCAAGAGAGAAGAGAATCCCAAGGGGAGCCGGGAGCTGCGGAGCGGCCGACGGGCTAGGGAAGCACGCGGCAAATCCCAACAGCCCCGGCGCAGACTGGCCCTGCCTTCCGCTGCCACCAGGCCCTCAGATGGGAAGGGTGACCCCCTTCCCTTCCCGCCTGCCTCCACGACGGAACAGCCCAGCTGGGGAAGCAGAGGACGGGTTTTCAGATGTTCCTTGACTTATAAGAAAGAAAAAAAAACGATTACACTCCGTGATTTACCTTCCCTGCGTTTACAGCCGGAATACATCGCAGCGCCGAGCGTCGCGCCAGGATTCCTGGTTCTCGGGGGGATGGTGGGGGGAGCAGCCATGCCATGAGTCTTGCCAGCTGGACGCTCATCCCTGTGCCAGGCTGCGGAGGCACCGTGCTGGAGGTGGAACTGGGGGCACAGCCGTTTGGGGAGGAGGAAGGGGCAAGGTCACAGGTTGGGAGTGTCAACCGGAGCTCGGAGACTTGTTCACCTGTTGCAACTCCCGAGCGTGCCGCTTCCCTTTCCAGCTTTCTCCTCCCAGATGCTCTTCAGGAAAGCACTACTGTAATTTTTTTGTTTCTCCCGCATCGTTTTTGAGGTCTCTGGGTCAGAACCCAATGCCTGTTTCTGGCTGAGAATAAGCCACTGCATTAAAACGTTCCTTCGCAGGTCCCAGCGCTGGGTTTTTCCCTGCTGGGGGCTTGAGTGCTACAATTCCTGAGTTTTCACATCATTGGTGCAGGGTTTTTCTCTAACATCCATGTACATAACCTTCCCCAGCTGACAGGGTTAACCCAGAACTCAGACAAGGGTGCACTTAGCGCAGATAATTGCGATCCCTGCTCATCCCTTTGCTTGGGACAAGCCGAATGTCGTCTCCAGCCCAGGCGCTTGATCACCACGCTTTGGTAGATGTCCTCAAAATTTCCCTCCCTGCTTTCAACTTGCCTGCTCTAAAGAGCCGTGTGTCATCTGCAAATCTGGCTCCTTCCCAGATGCTGCTCTTCTGGATCGCTAACGCCTGCACGTCACGGCGCTGGCTCTGGCACAAATCCCAGAGGCACGCTCCCCAAAACTGTCTCCAGCCACAATTTCTCTGCTATTCTCTTTGATGCCAGGGCCAGCAGAGCAGCAATAAAACCCACATCCCAACGGAGAACCCTTTCTCCGGGCTCGCAGGGAGCTGCGGAGACAACGTGCCGGCAAGCGGCCGCATTCCCGACACAACCCCTCAGCGAGGCAGGAGCGGCTGCTTCCAGAGCGCTCCGCGGAAAGAGGCATGGCTTCCAAACCCGAACAGCCTCAGCTTCCCAAGGCCTTGCTTGGTTTGCTGGCGGCCTGCAGACCAAAGCACAAGCCCTCTGACGCAAAGCACCGCGCTGCGGGTACCTTCGCTAGCGACTGGATCCGGAGCTGAAGGTCACCGGAGGAGGGAGTAATTAATGCAAATCCCCTGGGCCGGATGAGTGCCGCTATGAGGCTCTTACAGTCTCCCCCAGAAGGCAAAAGCACTTGCTGGCTCGCTTCTTCCAAAGTTCACCCCACATTAAAGATCCTGCAATGCCATAAACACCCCCCGTGATGCTGGAGAGGCACACAACACCACCAGCACCACACGGAGAAGCCAACGGCTGGAGCGCCGAGGCTCTCTGCAGGGACACGGACAGCCTTTCCCTGCGTTCCTTCTGGTCTACATTAAAAAATCCCCAAACAAACATATTTCTTCAGAGCCAACCACCCGGTCGCTTTGTTAGATGCAGGCTGTAGGCACGGAGCTACACCAAATCCCAAAAAAGGCTCATTGGGAATGTCTGGAGCCACACCCCAGGCTGGGAACAAGAGGATGAGCGTCTGCCCCGAGAAGGTGACGGCTATGAGGCAAGACCCGGCTGAGGTGCGCTCAAGGGCCATAAAGCAGCCGGAGGCACAGCTAACCTTGGAGCCGGGACGGGCAGGAGATCCGCGCGTGCGCCAGGAGGCAATCCGAGCGAGGAGGAAGTCCTGCAGGCAAGGACATCCTTGATGGATATGACTGTTATTATCGCTTACTAAAGGAAAACCACAGGCAAATGGAGCAAAAAGGTGAAAGCACAGGGAACAGGCACATCTCGGCGCCAATGCCTGTTCCCTACCTTCGTGCCTCCGGCTTTGCGAGGCTCGGCTCACAGCCCCCCGCCCCGGGTGATGTACCGCACCCACTGTTGTGCGCGAGGCGCCGCCGAACGCGCGCAGTGACTCACACACATCACTCCTGAGTGACGGTCGCTGTCACGAGAGCCACTCACGAGTGACAGGCGAGCTGCGTACCTGCTGTCTCTCCGCGCCTCCCAGGCTAAGAGCGGCCGGTTCACACAGCAAGGAACAGGAGGATGCTCCAAAACCCAACACGAGAGGTAGCGGCAGTCCGGAAAATCCAGCTGCCTTCTGTATTTCCTTCCTGGAATACTGGCACTGGCCTGCCTTGACCCAAGAACATCCGATAACCACCTTCCCGGTGCGTCCTCGCTAGGGTGGCCGGGATGATTTCGGGGGGCACAGCCCAACCTGCAGAGATCCCAAGACGGGAAGCCTGCATGGAGGGCAGCGCATCCCTGCTAACGATTATGGGCGTTCCAGGAGCCCCTGAGGTCCCCCCCAGCCATGCAGAGCAGGAGGGGGTCCCTGCCCTGCAGATCTCGTGGTCGAGACGGGTGACACACGCGAAGGAAGGGCCGTCGCAGGGTGACGAGCCTGCGAGCAGGGACTGCGCCTCCCAGCCAGGCACCGCAGCCTCGGCACGCTCCGCCGGGAGCAGAGCCTCTCCTCCTGCCCAGTGACATGTCGGAGGGGAGCACCGCCGGCCTAGAGAGGCGGCTTTCCACGTCCCCATTTCCCTGGCAGTTGCAGGTTTGCTCTCCCCTGACACGCACACCCCAGGGTCTGGCACCGGAGCCGAGCGGGATCCATTAGAAGGAAAACGCCACAAAAATCTCTGCGCGGAGCGACAGCTCCTGACAAAATGAAAGCAAGTATCTGGCTCAGATGTGCACTTAAAACAATCCAGAGGGCCATTAGTATTCACCCCGCGCGATCCAGACGGAGTAATAGCGGCTCCCTGAATACAATTAAAATCAGAGAGCTGATGCTGCCTGGGGCTTGGGAAGATG
>NW_010257305.1:3322-3760 GCF_000690775.1 Eurypyga helias
CGCCTCAGGAAAGGGCCGGGCCCTCCCTGCGGCTCGTCTGAACGGCCCCGGGTTTGGGCAGGCTGCGGAGACAAGCAGGGCCGGCAGAGGAGGGTGACAGAAACCCTCTTAGCGCGGGTGAAACCTGTAATGTTTTAACCAGGCTGCAAGTTTCAGACTCCAGTTCATTAATCCGAAGAGATGGAATCGATACGCCTCCCCTTCCCGTCGATGGAGTCGAAGGGTCTCTCTGTGTCTCCTAACGTGGCCATCGTATTCCGATAGCTTCTGCCTCTGCAGAGCCGGATCGTTGCTCTCCCCGGGGACACCTCGGAGATGCCGGTGACCAAACCGCCTAAGCCACGGCACGCAAACCCTATAGACCCCGGGCTGGTGCTCCCGCGGCCACTCCATCTCCCCGCCTGTCTGCCGGGGACAGGGACCGGGGCGCAAACTGCC
>NW_010257305.1:3810-8947 GCF_000690775.1 Eurypyga helias
CGCCTGTCTGCCGGGGAAAGGGACCGGGGCGCAAACTGCCGGGCGAGCCGTTCACCAGCACACCCCGTGTCCATCCTCACGACGCGATCCAACGGCCCCTGTCCTGCCCAGAGTCCCTGTGCACTAGTATTCACGGCTGCCTACAAAGCCCCTTATGAGCTGAAGCAGCTCATTGCTGCTGTCGGAGGAGGGAGCAGCGCGTCCCTGGGCCTGGCATGTTGCCACCCCAGGACCTGGGCTTGTTTACGGCACGGCAACCTTTTCTTCTGCACTGAACGGTTCCCTGTTCCCTCGCGTGGTTCTGACGTACAGGGACGTTTAGGGGTGCTGGTGGATGCACACCGGTGACTTGTTCCTGGACAGTGGCCAAGCTACCCGCGAAGTGCCGATACCAGGGATAAAGCATCCTGCACCAGAGCATCCTGCCCGCTCACGCGAGCGGCTCGGGATGGAGCTCCCTACCTCCCCCTCCAGCCTCAAGAGGAAGGTGTCACCCCAGGATCAGGAGCAGCTGGCAGCACGGCCACCAGTTAATAAATGCTCCCTCCCACCTGGCTGCTGGGAGAAAGGCGGCTTTGATTCCGCAGGTATTGTTTTGCTAACAATAGCAATTCTTGCTTCTGAGAACGCGGTTTTGCTTAATACCATCCTGCTGCCGAGCGGCGCCGTGATGGAGTGCCAGCCCTGGGATCGCTACGGAGGGGTCTGGCTGGTGACAAGAAACACAGACAGCCGTATCCATCAGGAAAGGAAAAGAAAATAAGCGCGAGGAAAATCACCGCTCCACAGGAGAATCCCCCGACAACATGAGGCTTTAATCTTCAGGATTAAATGGTGTTTTGAGTCCTTACTCCACAATAAACGTATGTGCCGGGGACCAGGTGCCGCTCTTCTCCTAGAGAGCGCCGGAGCAACGCAGTGCTTATCCGAAATAATACGCAAGCATTTGGGCAAGTTATCCTGCACCGGAGCTGCCGCTGGAAATCCCTGCCCAGTCCAAGCCCGAAGCCTGTGTCAACGGCTTCCCAAGACCGTCCGGTGACCCGAGAAATCTAATTATTGGTTAACATTTTGCTGGGTTTGTTCCTGTTTTACGGCGAGGGCTGTCTTACGCTGGGCACGAAGTGTTTATGCTGATGAATTATTCAGCTTCTGAACAACTAGACATCATTATTCTCACGCGAGAGAAAGGCGCGGTGGCACGTGTACATGGATGTGGATATAACACCGGCTGTAAAAAGCATTACGATCCTTGGTCTTCTCCTCCCAGACAAAGAGCCCCAAGACACAACGCGCTCTGCAACCCTACAAAGCCAACCCGGTCAATCCGGACCCAGCAACCCGCGGCTGACGGCTGCCGAGCCCCACGACCCCCGGCAAAACAAAACTGCACGGGGCAGCGGGGCCTGCGGCACCCAGCCCACACACCCTGCTCACCGCGTGCCACCCGAGGATCCCCGTAAGCCAGGCCACTTGTCGGAGAGCTACGCTGCACTACGGAAAACCGAGAAAAAATATCAACTATAAAATAACGTTTCTGAAAGAGCGCGATGAGCAAGAGCGCAAAGGAGAGAGCTTAGCGTAAAAAATGGTGAGAAACCCATGGCTGCTGCCCTTTTCCCCCTCCTCAGAGGTGATGGGTGGGGGGTCATGTTCCCATCGATCCGCCCTGCGGCACCCCGGGCAGAGCTCGTCACAAACACCATGTTTAGCAACACAACATCTCGTTCGCTTTCTACGCCGGGGGGAGCCATCCTGCTTCGCGGCGACCGGTGGGGCATCGCCTGCCCGGACGGAGCCCAGCAGCACCGCTCCTAATGGGGTGATTCATAACTGTCACATTCCACGGGGTGAATTAACGCGCTTGCTTTCCTTCATAGATTAAAACAAACCTGCGGGGAACTGTCAGAGGCCTCCCAGCCTTCGTATCCGTGTGGAGGAAGAGCAACGGGAGCGCGCCCGCGGAAAGATCCCTCGCCACGCCTGGGGCGGCCCGAGCCGACTGCCTCCAGCCCGACCTGCCCTTCCAGAGGGGTGCTCCGCGCTCCCGCTTGGACAAATGCCGCCTCTGTGTGCGCTCTGGAGACGCGCACGCTGCGGTCAGGGGTTTAGGCCTAAATATAACTGCGAGGCAGGGAGAGGAGAGCGCGTTTCCCGACTGTTCAGCTGCAGGCAGGGAATCTTGGTCCCTACGCGTGAATGGGAAGACGGAGGGGTTTAGATGGATGCTGCCGAGACAGACGCAGCTATGAGTAAATATGTCAAAATAACCTATCAAGCGGAAAGCTGGTCCCTGAGCTGTTCCATGGAAGAGGGAAATGACACACAGATTATTATTGGATTTCCAAAACGTGTTCCAAGAAGAGAGAAGGGAAGGAAAAGGACAAGGTTTGGGGTCCGTATTAACGCTTGGACAGTTCCCTTCCCTTTCTTGCTTTGCAAGACATTTGGAAACGGTCGTTACTAACCGAGCTTCCCAACCTTTTTCACACTTCAGAGCTCCAAACTGTCCCAGAGCCCTGCTTTCCTTTCCTCTCCCTCCTCCCTGCTCTTTCCAGAGGAGCAGGAACCGCGGCGTGCCTGCTGCTAACACCGGCAAAGACAACCACGGAGGACACGGCAGACAAGGCGATCCCCTCCTTTGACAAGCACGGAGGACACGGCGGACAAGGCGATCCCATCCTTCCCAAGAAGCAGCAAGCCACCCTTCCCGTCGGAGCACCTGGATTCTGCTGCCCTGGCCCACGGGCTTCACCTGGCTGCCAAGCTCAGCCACGTTGTGCGGGAGAGCCTGGATAAAAGCTGCCCACCCGGCCGGCAGAGGTTGAATTAATCCCCTGACTCCCGCAAAACCTGCCTCAAAGACCAAAGCGAAATCAAAGTTCTGTCTGAACAGCATTCCCCTCGAGGCTTCAGCGCTCACTTTCCATCACAAAAATAACACGCTGTAAAAGACTGATTAGTCAACTGATAATTGAGTTCTTAAATGTCAAAAACAATATAGTATGAATATTCAGCAGATCACGCCACCGAAACTTACCTGTTCCATCACCGCCGCCTCGCCGCTCCGCTCCCATTGTTCTTTTCCAGAAATTATGGTAATTTGACTTTTTGGAGGTGATGAACAAGGCTCTCTTAAAACGTACCAGCTTGCGGGTTAATGCGTAAGGGGCTGCGTGAAAGCAAACTGCTGGGGAGCCGTGCCTGAGTTCCATCCCTTCACGTTAGCTTCCTCGCGCGGTCCAGGTGAAGCGCCGGTCGCGTCGGAACTGCGGCAAAGCAGACACAGTTAATGCTTCGCCCTCCCAGGAGGAGAAAGACCAGGGGAAAGCACAGGCTGCATTGAATTAAGGGATGTATCTCTGTGAAGTGTTAGCAGAGTGGCCCAAACAACTGCCCGCTCTCCATGCCAGTGCCATTTCTACTCACCACCATAGCCCAGATCTTCCCAAACACCGGTTTTTGCAGCCAGAGCGGGTTATCATCCCGGCTGGTAAGCGAGCGAGGCTGGAAAGCAGCACCGTCTTCGCTCTCCAGCCCACGACACCCAGGTGTCTGTCACCTGGGTCTCCGACACCTTTCCGGTACAAAGTCACCGGCGAGGCTGGCTCTGGCTGTGCGTTTTCCCGCGGCACGTTTTCGGGGAGCTGAGCGACCCTTCCCCGTGCTTTGGGCACTGGCACTCAACAGGCGATCTCCCGGGAATGCGACGCTCCCGGAAGCCTGCCCACAAACCAACACAAGGAGGGCTCTGTGCTCCAAGAGGAAAACGAGGGAGCCCTGTCTGGGGGGATTCCCGCTTCGGCAGCTCTGCGTGGAGAATGTCATTCCCTCGAGGTGCCCTTCACAGGGGGAAAGGTGGGAGCCTGGTGCTCCGAACCTCTGTCGTGATTTCCCCGCTTCCCGTTTACGGCCAAGCATACTGAAAAGCTTTGGCATTACCTGGCCATAACCAGGCTGAAGCTCCCCCTCGCCCTGCTCTCCGTGGTTTCACTTCATGTGTTCCGCTATTCCCAATCCAAACCTGGCATCATCATCTCGCCCTCCGCAGGTTTTCGGGGCTGTTTAGCATCAGGGAGCTTACCGTCTGGGAAAGGGCCTTTCTGGGAATATGCGGTCGTGCTACAGAGCACCGTTAAAAAAAAACACCTTCTCCGTCGCCGTAATCGCGATGGAAGGGCTTGGGAGGAAAACACACCTCCCGAGGCTTCTCCAAAGCAAGGGCGGACGCGTCGCAGCCGGGAACACGGCGTCTCAGCGTTGGTTGGGGACTGTTCGTCGCGTCAAGCCCAGCAGAAACCCGGCACCCCGACCCCGCGAGCGACCACACGTCTGGAGACCGCGGGGTTACCTCTCCCTGAGCTGTGTTTAACGAACACACAAGCGTGGCATCCTGAGCGGGAGCTGGGAAGCCTGGCTCTCGCTTTCCCAACCCCAGATTGATGGGCTTTATGTGAAGTGGTTAGCAGAGACATTTAAAAACAATTAGGCCTCGGAGAGGCAGATTCGAGCGGCCCAGACTCGTCGCATTATTCTGGAGAAGGGGAAGATAGAGCCATTAGGGCTCAGCAGACAACGAGGTTATTTGTACTATTTTTTTTAATGATTAGTTTCTTTAATAACGCCTTCTGCCTGCGGCGGGAGCATCTCTCCGGCGCGCTCCCGCGCACCGAGTTACTGATGGATGACGCTCCTGTGCGAGCAACCAAGCCCGATTCTGATGCCTCACGGTGCTATTGAAAGGAATAAAAAGGGGATTATCGCTTCCCTCCAGCAAAGCCTCGGATGCTGCTGAGCGCAGAGGGGATCCTTCGCTGAGGGCCATCGTGCTCGAAGATTCTCATATACACCAGCCAGCTCCCAAAATGTCAGCCTTTTAGGGAAAAAAAGGCAACTAGAAGTTTTAAGGGGTCTCACTGGCCCTTACCTACGTCACCCGGGTATGTTTAGGGCCGCACGTCCCCGGCACGGTGCGCTCGGAAGGCTCCGGGGAGAACATCCCGCAGCCGAAGCGCGGGTTTGGCCGCTCTCCATCCCTCCCAAACCCCTCTTCCTCGCGGACCCCGGCCTTGGCGTGCAAGGCGCCTGCCAGAGCCGGGCCACAGCCCAACGGGGCAGACCTGCTGACGGAGACCTC
>NW_010257305.1:9014-9628 GCF_000690775.1 Eurypyga helias
TCTGACGGGAAAACCAGGCTGGGGGTCAGGGGGGGTCCTTTCTTTTTAATGCCATTGTTTAAAAAATAAAATCCATCTGCAGAAATGGAATAGAGAGGGCTGTTCAAGCAGCATTAATATTCCAACTGAAAGAAGCCAGAAATTCGGGGGAGTTTCTTTCACTCTCTGCAGGTTCGACACCTGGTACAGAATTCCGCATATTGTCATGGATATTGCCCTGTCACTCACGCAGTCCCAGCATGTCTTGGGGGGGCCGGGGTGAGGGAAGGTGACCTCTCCCACGCGCGCGGCGTTAATCTCCATCGCGCCGCCCCTGCGCCGGTACCCGTAATTATGCCAAAGTATTTTTCAGGAGTACAATGGGAGAGGGTTTCAGAGGAAGAGAATTCCAGCGGGGAAAAATTAACCACCGAGGTATAATGGATGTTTATTCCTCCCGGCGGCTCTGTAGTTCTCGGCAGAACCGGACCGGTGCAAGTGAAGGGCGGGGGGATCCGACCCACACGTACCAGCTACGAACTCCTTTTCCACCCTTAGCCAGGCTCCAAAATCACAGCTGGGTATTCTATCCGGCATTGCCCGGACTGCAGCGGCTGCAGGAGAAAAGCGGGATT
>NW_010257305.1:9698-11076 GCF_000690775.1 Eurypyga helias
GCAAGTCTCCCTGCAAACACGCTCGGGATTTGGCTCTTTGAACAGGCACCCAAAGGGATCCCCGCAGTCCGCACCCCCTCCCTAAACAAACGGGGACCTACAGACAGCTCCACGGCCGTTGCCGTGGGTCGCCGGTGCAAAGGGGCGCCGGCCGCTTTCCGAACATCCCTGCGCGTCGGGGCGCGCGGGGTCGGCGGCTCACGTCCTCCTGCGTTCCCTCGCAGCCAGAGTGCCTAAAACCAAGCGGGCAACGGTCACGGGGTACCCAGAAGTTCCGCGCGCTCATCTCCAAACGCATCCCAATTACCCAGGCAACGGAAACGTTAATTGCTAACACCACGGCAGCGTTCCTGACGCAGGCGGATGGATGGAGA
This sequence comes from Eurypyga helias, assembly GCF_000690775.1. Lineage (NCBI taxonomy): Eukaryota > Metazoa > Chordata > Aves > Eurypygiformes > Eurypygidae > Eurypyga > Eurypyga helias. The sequence continues at coordinate 10,073 of NW_010257305.1, forward strand.
ACAGGGAAACAACCCAAAACCGGAACGCTTCACCGCTCCAACTGCTACCGCCGGAAAGAAAACGGGAGGAGAAAGCGTTATAAGCCTGTCTGAGCCAGGCTGGTTCCTAAGCCCAGCAGCACAGTAACTCCATCAGGAATGATCCCGGCTTTTCCTTACGCGAAGGGCTCACCGACGCCGTCTCCGCAAGCTTCTCTCTGTCAGCTTGGATCTCACCCAACTGATTCCTTGCGCCCGGCCTCGCCCCGGGTCTCCTTGCCACCCTCCCGGTCATCGGGCAGCCCTTTTCGCCTTCCGCGGGTCCGCGCGCTGCCGCGGTCCTGCCGCAGGAAGCGGAAAACTGGTTTAACATCTCATTTATTTCGTAGATGAGAAAGTAATTCCCTGCTGAATGATTGTCCCGAACCAACAATTCGGCAAGCGGGAATTTACAGCGCCTGCCAGAGCCGGGAGTGCATTACTGTAGTGCTCTATATAATGGAGCTGAAAGATGGTTTTTTCCCTCCTGTTAGCCTGAAGAGAAAAGCCATTAAATATGATTAAGGTTAAGAGATTGCTAAAATTACAAACAGCCGCCATTCAATTATTTTGCTCTATAAAACGTAACACAGATTGGAGTTATTTCTCCGAAATGTGTTTTTAGAAAATAACATAACACAACTAATGTGGTTTGATGTAGCAGATCAGGTTGGAGATACTCCTCGTAACGCAAAACTAAAAGGTTCATAATGTAACTCAAAGTTCGCACCTTCAAGCCGTCAGGTACCTGCTGCGTTAAAAAAACTGGGAGGGGGGGAAGAAAAAAAAATCAATCCTGCCCCAACTAATATTGCGTGGAGTCGTCTGAAGCGGGGAACGGATCAGTTTTACTGCCCATCGAAGCAAAAAGTGCCGTTGCCGTCACTCGCTCTCTGGTGGCACATAAACCTCGCCCACGGTTTCCGCGACTCTGACCGCGACCCACGGCGCGTGCGAGGGCTGCGACTGCGCTGCTGCCGGAGTGC
>NW_010257306.1:0-16536 GCF_000690775.1 Eurypyga helias
CCCAGCCTGTACTTGTGCTTGTTATCCCCTAACTCTTGAATAATTTGTCCAATGGTGCAGCACCCCAACATATGGGTAAGACTAAAGAAGTTTATTCCTACTGAATCTCCACTGACTTCACTCACTTTCATTCCACCTAGATCTGAGCCTGGCAGAAGCGTGAACACACATGAACCTTGTGTTCCAGGTCCAGGCAGACCGGACAGTCTGCACTCCAAGCTGGCTCCAATCCCAACAGCTAATTGAATGGCTTAACTTCTCTTCTTGGTTTCCCATCTTTCATGTGGAATATTAAACATCCTTCACAACCCTGATAAAAAACCCCATTATTTAAAGTTTGCACAGTGCTTTGAAGATGAAAAGGGCTATGTTTTGTCACTAGCACAGCTTCAACAGAGAGATGTAGTTTATTTTTGCTCAGGAAATTTCTGCCATTCAGTTCTGTTTGAAGAATGTATTTATCTGGAGAAAAATCTACTTTATATGAATAAAAAGTATTGTATTTAATAACTTGTCTGGGGGGAAAGAGGAAAAAAAAAAAAAAAAGGAAACACTTCGCAACAGGAAAAGATCCTGAACATGAAGAGTTGGCAGGATCAGAAAGCTGTATTGTCTCTCCAAAGCAACCCAGAGATTTAGGGGATCCCTGGAGTTATCCTACGTGTCCACGACACAAGCCAGAGCAGGCAATCCTATTGAATCAAAACCCCGAGGGTCCTAAGCTTACCTTTTGCCTAGTTCTCATCGCTTCATTCGTACGATGATGATGCAGTAGACCTTCGCTGTGAAGTCAGCACCTCACCTGCTGGTGTCAACAGAGATTTTCTGTGGGGGTGAGCAGTTCTTGCTCCTTAAACAGGTTCTACTTCATCAAAGCTGCATTGGTACGTATTGTCTTAATAAAATGCACGTTGCAGAACGGGACCAAAAGGAACATCTTCATGCTTCCTTAACCTTTTGCTGTTCAGAGACATATGATAGCTGGGGCCCGAAGCAAGGAGGCCACATGGATCTAGACTTGCCTGTTGTTTCCACACACTGACCCAATCCTGCTGCACAGGCTGCCAAGTTTATGCTACTCTCCCAAAATATGACATTACGTGGGTTTGGGGTTTATTTTTTCTTCTCTTTCTTTCTTTCAAAGAGGGGCGTTGCTTTTTTGTTTTATTTGTTGTAGCTGACGGCACGTCTGAGAAGAATAGCATCCCAGTTACAATAGTTTTGGAAGCTGGATTCATTGTGTTGTGACGGGTTGCTCAGGGCTCTTTCTACATTTTTTCATTTCCTTGGCAGAGCTGCAAGCACTACAATGTCACAACTTACCCAGTTCTGGGGCTTGTCATTTGCTATTCAGCCTTGACCGAACTGGCATGATACACTGAGTGTGCTCTACTGCTTGTGGGACAATTTTCTTGGCACTGCGAAGAGACTCATCATCATATTTTGGACACACACACGGTGCTGAACACACCTAAATATTTTAGGCTACAACCCTAGTCGATGTGAACCAGTATAGCTTTACGGAAATCCAACACAGCTGCTAAATCAAACAGTGCTGCTCAAGGTTCAGTCCTTTAACGTCATGCCAGTTTGAGAACAGGGATTTAAAAGCATACAGCTCTGCAGGTCTTGTGCTTGTTTATTACTGTGCAAGCTTTAAATGAGTCCTCATAAAAGCTTCCAATACAATCATCAACCAACACCATTCACCCAAAAGTGGCGTGTGAATCTTGCCAGCTTATAAATAACGAGCCCATGCATTATATGTGCTGTTACGGCGGGTCCCTGTAAAATCGCCCACAGCTCAACAACAGTGAAAGTCACATCAGGCCAAGTTTACCAGAGGAGCCCACTTCATACCCAGTAACCTGCCTTGCTCTCACACATCACAGCGTGTTAATTCTCCTTCAGTGGTCTTCTTGCCCCCAACGCTTTTTCCTTTTTGCCCCAAAGCATTTTTCCTATATCACAAGAGCCATTTCAGCTTCTGACTTCAACTGTGTTACTTTGAGAACTTCAGCTCCTGGCCACCTGAGGCAGAGGCAGGTAACTCTGCATTCCAAGCAAGACCAGCCTGATCACCTCTCCCTGACAGTTCTCGGGTCTCATGCTCAGTCTTGAGCTAGAGAGATTCACTGAAATGTTAGCCAAAGTGCTCGAGCTTGTTCATGGACTCACAGCTTTACAGGAAAACCTTCACAGCAAAAAAGAATCTGTTTTTCATGGTTAGATGAAATATGTGAGAAATGAAACAGTACAAAACAAGCTCAAATTCCTCCTCCTTCTACACAGAATCATAGAAGAGTTTGAGTCGGAAGTGACCTTTAAAGGCCACCTAGTCCAAGCCCCTGCAGTGAGCAGGGACATCTGCAACTGGATCAGGTTGCTCAGATCCCTGTGCAACCTGAGCTTGAATGTTTCCAGGGATGGGGCATCTCCCACCACTCCGGGCAACCTGCACCAGTGCCTCACCACCCTCAGCGTAAACAGTTTCTTCCTTATATCTGGTCTGAATCTACACTCTTTTAGTTTAAAACCATCACCCCTTGTCCTGTCACAACAGGCCCTGATAAAGGTTATTCCCCAACTCTCTTATCAGCCCCCTTTAGGTACTGGAAGGCTGCAGTACGTCTCCCCAGAGCCTTCTCTTCTCCAGGCTGAACAAGCCCAACTCTCTCAGCCTGTCCCCATAGCAGAGGGGCTCCAGCCCTCTGACCATCTCCGTGGCCTCCTCTGGACTCGCTCCAACCGGTCCATGTGCTTCTTATGTTGGGGGCCCCAGAGGTGGATGCAGAACTGCAGGTGGAGTCTCACCAGAGGGGGGTAGAGGGTCAGAATCACCTCCCTCAACTGCCTGGGCCATATATTCTCCTCCAGTTTGACCTTTCCTGTAAAATCAAGGAAGTGCTGCATCCAAGGCTGGAAGACAATACCATGCATCAGAACAAGGATTTAGCTCACTCTCAAAGTGCAATGGGGCTATGGAATATCTCTAGGCAGATACTGTTATGTGAGGATCCAGCTCTTTTATCCTTAAAACTTCTGAGAAGCAAGGAGAACATAAGTCACAGCTCTTCTCTCAGGGAAGAGGGGATTCTTCCTATTCTACTGCTGTGGAGTCCCCCCTCATCCAGAAAGTGCTGTTTGGGCTGGTTGAGAAAGGAGAATCCCAGGCAAAATCCCCTCCTCTTTAGAACCAAAGAGCAAGTAAATACAAGTGAACTCCAGTCTAGTTGCCATGGTCCCTTCCAGAACTAAAAAATGCTTTGAGAACCAGACATGCTTCCAGTACAATAACAAGGTACCTGGTGCAGCCCTGAATGCCACTCACAGCAAAGTTTCGGGTGAGAAACAAAATGAAAAGCACATTTGTGGAGATGTAATGGATCAAATACACTGTGGCAGGTGCAGTGCTACAAATCTGAGCTGTGCTCCCTTAGAGCAGTCCTGTGTTCATACCCACGTAAAAAAATGCCATTGGCATGCAGCCCTGACGCAAGGAAAATACATTTTCTTAAATACGCAGCACTATCTATTATTCACTTCCATTCCTAATATGCTCTGAGGTGCTGGAAATTATTCCTTGAATGGGTTAATTGATTAAAGGTTGGAATGCTTTCCATTCTTTGCTAACACAACGAGTTTATCCTGTGGTTTTACTTTAATGATTATTTGTATAGGCTATTAAGTTGACTAGTAACAGACAATTTAAAATACATTTAGCCAATATATTTTTTCTTAAGTTAAACCAGGTTTCTGCACCAAACATGGAAACATAATGCAATTCTGCTTCCTTTCACCACCACTTTGATGGATGGTGATATTATGTAATAAGGATATTATGGAGGAGGAGAAACCCTGCATTAAGAAAATACAGCAGTGCATAAAGGCTTTGGAAAAACAGCCGCATTGCTGAATCTGGGAGTGAGGAGGAAAAGAAGGAAAAGTCATTACAGATTATAAGAAGGAGCAATATAGCTGGGGATTCAAAGCAAGGATAATGGCCACTGGGTGCATCTCCCCGGCTGCCTCCTCTATATGGAAAGACTCAAAATAAGCGGAGTCTGCATTCTCTTTCAAGCCCTCTGCAACAGCAGCAGAGAAACACAGGGATCAGGAGAGAATGCCGTTTTCATGTGAGCCCCGCATTCCCTGTTCTCTCCTGTTCCACCCCCTCCAGAACCCCCATTTACCTCAGTCATTCAGTCCCTGCACCCTGTCCCACCCCAGCAGAGTCACGGCTCTGGGACAAAGATTACCCTTATCACATGCCTGCATGAAGCCCTGAACTCCAGGGTCTTAATATTCCACGACAGTTCCCTTGGGGGCTGCATCCACGAAAATTAACAGCTTTTGATCACCAACAAATCTATTAGGCTCCTAGATCCTGTGTGTACGGGCACACATGTGTGTAAGTACATCAGAAAGAGTCGTAGGAAAAACATTTCCCGATTTTGTTCTTTGCTGAAACACAGCCACTGGAAACATTTCAGTTTGTCTGGGCAGCACCAACACAAAAGATAAAGCAATGTGAATGTGCCAACTCTTCTCAGTTTTACTCCTTTTCTCAATTCTTACTTCTAACAGACAGTGTCACTTTGCACCTAAGTGAACCCTAGCAATGTCATGGGATCTTTCTTGCAGAAAACATTAAAGTCTAAACCACAGATTTTAGGAAGAAAGCACTAAAGAAAAAGACAGAGCACTGCACTGCTGACTCGGAGCCCAGAAAATGATTCTGGAGACTTGAGCAAGCCTGAGAAGACCTCGACAGAGTAGCACTAACAGGGATACTTTCTGAATTAGCTGAACAAAACCAAATGGAAACCAGAAGTAGAGAGGCAGTGAGTCTTCATCTGAACAAGTCTAATATCTGGGATGACAACCCATAAAGGAAGCAGGAAAAAAAAAATCATGCTTTCTAGGAAATGACAGCTGGAAACTGCAATGGAAATTATGCTGTTTACTGTCTCAAATGCTTCATTTTCACACAGAAGTGAGTGCTTCTAGGCAAACTCTTTCCTATGCCAGGGATCTCCCAGTTTTTCAGCGACCATCTACAGTCACTGCCGTGAGACAGACCATCACTTCTGTGTCACACGTATCCACAGTGAATGATAACGAGAGCCAGCCACTCTCCTCCCATCAGACTGTGTGCACATATCCCAGGTTGAAAGTCTCATTTTCTTATCAGAGTCTATTTTCCTTCAGGCTAAATCCTTCACCATCTTTTCTCCGACTCCTGCCGTATGCAAATGTCAAAGGGTCATGTACAAAACAGTGAGATGGAAGGGAATGAGGACAGAAACATCTACGAACCAGGGTGGTGCTGCCTGCAGGCTCTCGGTCCTGGACCTGCAGGGTTTTCCTCCTTGCTGTCTTTCAGCATAAAGGTATAAGGACTGTGCAAATAAAGGAGATCCTCAGATGCAAAAGGATTTTAATGATCAGCTTTCACTGGGATCCTCATTATGCTTTGCTTGCAGTGCTTGTTTGGTATAATGTTATGTTTTTCTGATAAAGAGAAGGAAGACTGTCGATCTTCTGGATTCACTGAAACTCAGATAGTGCCGATTGTTCTCTTCCAATTCAAAGAAGTGGCAGTGACAAATTTTCTAGCAGCTATTCAGGGACCTAAAAGAGCAGTCAAGCTTCCACACTCAAATATATCCCTTTCCCTAAAAAGATTTTGTATGCCCCCATACCATTTGTGTATTTGGAATGGATTTCCATACTTTTGAACTGAAACAGATGGAGATTGACATGCTTAAAGGGCCCAGAAAAAATTTCATTTAGCATCATAGAGTGATGAGTTTTGAGCACTAATTCAAAAAGAAGCCATGACAAGGCTGATGCTGTTGCTGTTCATGCTGGGTCACAGAACTCATTGCTGAAAGTTAGACGACCTCCAGGAGACTCAACCTCCCAATGTCAGAACTCCGGATTGTTTTTCCTCCTGGACTACCCCCTTTCCTTTCTGCTCCAAACAAATTGATGTTTGCACATCAGACGTAAGTAAATGGGAGAGAGAGCACCTATAAATTAACAGTCACGCCTTTTAGAGGTTTCAAAGGACAGAAATAAAGAACAAGAATATTGATAACTGCTCGGACAATTTGGTCTCATGGGCTCTTCTCATGTTTTATGCCAGAACATTTCTCCGCTTAGCTGAATAGACCAAATTGGTACAAAGATGCCACCTCTGCTCGTCAGATGAGCCACAGCCTGTTCAGCCAGTGTAACTTCACCTTGTTTCACTGTGATCCTACAACAGCTTCATTAGTTCTACCTAATCTCCATGAACACCACTTCTGAAGACCTCATCACTGTCTGGCCTCCTACTTCAGTGCCTTTTCTGCCAACCTTCATGCTTCAGATGGGCAGGTTTTACTCCAGCAACAACCACCCACAGCCTGGGAGCATCCGCACTCACTGCTGCCTCCCCTCTTCAGTGCCAGCTTGTGTTGTAAGACCTCTCACGACCAAAACGTGAAGGCCCAGAGCAAGATCCTATGCTGCAACAGGGCAAAGGTTTCCCATGAGTGCTGTCTGCCATCACCATAAAAGGAGTCCTCCTTTTGTTTGAAATAAAATTGAGTGAAGAAACACAACTTGAGTAAAAGCTGATTTGGTATAAAAGGCCTTTGAAACACAGTCAAAAATCCTTGTGAAAATTACCCACCTCGCACACAGCTCCAGCTTACAGATACAGCAGCTGTCCTAATGTACTGAGCCTCACTGTGGGTGCTCAGGGATCCTTCACTGACACTTAAGCTGACTTTTTACTAACAATATCTGTTGCAGAGTAGATGTACACACATTCCGAGTCACCCCACAACACAGACACGCAGTGTTGCAATACCAGCGCCACACTTGTACCCCTGAATCCTCAGTCTCCAAAGAGGGACAAACATGACCACGGTCTTGGAGCATCCTTATGGAGTAACAAAGAGACTTGTACATCCCCCACACCCACATGGGAATTCCAGGCATGGAAAAGCAGCAGCACGCCCAAGCAGAGGGACGTGGAGATGGCTACCTCTCCCAGCTGCCCAGGATGGCTTTATCCCCCATGCTGCTGGCTCTGGAATAACATCGCTGGGTCTTTGAATGAGTCTCTACAAGTTTAAGGACAAGTTAGGCTGAGAGCAGCTGTAGAGAAGAATAGAAAAAGGTCTATTTCTCAGGAAGATCAGCCTCCTGTACAGGAAGGACAGGGTGCCCGGCGTGCCAGAGACACGTACTTTGCCAAAACTCCAAAAAGAAGCAACAGAAAGCTGTGAGTCAGCCTGCCAATTCCACAAGCACAAACTGACTCCAAAGCTAACACCGGATTACAAAGAATTACTTTTCTGCTCATGTTAAGCAACCCACTCCACCACCACCGAAAAAAGCTCACTATTTAAGCAGAGAGTGTTGAGACCACCTGGCAATTATCAGAGACAACAACAGTTACAATAAAAAACCAAGTATAATTGAGAAAGGGCAAGCACTTCGGTTACAAGTCCTGCATTTTCCTCCCAGAAATAGTATGTTTTCTACATAGAGAAGCAAGTGTTCTGGTGTTGGCATGCATTAAGCAACCAGGAAAAAAATTAAATAATTACAGCATGGAAATCACAAAGCAAGTTAAACAGAAGCAAAGAATTTTCAATGTCCTGACACAAGGGGAAATATTTAGAAGCTTAATTAGCACTGACCACTCTACATTAGGCTTGCTATTTCCCAAGGGGGCTTGACTGGATGCTGTGAGAACACTGAGAAATACCAGCTCCTGCAGAAACAGCTGTTGTTAAAATCTAAAACCCACTTTGAAATATAAAGACTATTTGCAAAGCATTAAAATAAATAATAGCTGGAACTGTCAGTACAGGCTCAATGAGAGCAGAGCTACTCAGATGAAGCACGTGAACCTGCCGAGTGATGTGCTGTGGAGGATTTTGCAAGCACTGCCTCACATCCTTGCACCTACAGCGGAGACCCGACGAGCAGAACTGCATCTGATGAACAGCAAACTACTGACACTGACGCCAAATTCGGCAAGAGCAGAGATTTGCTTGAGGCATTCATGGCAACAAGTCGTAACGCCTTCTGAAATAAATATGGTATCAGTCATGACAAATGACTCTCAGTGACTGGTCTCTGTATTTTCATGTAGATAAAAAGGGGTTTTGATCTGCTTAAGGTCAATTCCCATCAGCTTATATTTGTGTAATTTTTATTTTTTCATTCGTTTATTTAATTTGCTTTGCATTCCTAGACTCCAAGGTCTTCACAACAAAGACCTCAATGTCTTTTTTGCTACAGAAACAAATAATAGCACCCAATTCTGCTGATGCAAGCACAAAGTCATAGACACATCCATCCAAGGGACTTTTGCCATTAGCTCTCCACTGTCACAGGGGGTCCGGATGCAGTCATTACTCCTTTAGAGTCAATCTTTAGAATCCAAAGATCAAGAACCAGCTTTATCATTTCACTCTTTGATGAGCCTGGATATTGTAGCCCCCGGAAGTAATGACGACCATCTGTGTGTGCCTACAGTTATTATGGAGCTACACTGTATGAACCAGGGATCACCAGAAAGGTTCACTGACTTCAGAGCCTGTGTCAACATGCACCAGGTGAGAAACTGGCTCTTTGCCTACATAAAAAGTTCCGACCTGGGCCAAACGCAGACCCACAACAGGTGAACCCAATCTGCACGGAAGTGATACTGGTTTGAAACTTTAAACGTTTTCTAAAAGCAGTATATGACAGTGTAATTCCACCCTGCACATTAGCAATCAGACAAAGAGCCCTCTTCAACTTTGAGGAGATGTGAGGGACAGTGTTTATTTATACTGCGGCATCCCACAGCTTTACAGATTTCTCAGAGAACACCAAAATCATCAGGAACTATCACCAGGCAGCCCCTCCTTCTTCATCACACGTTATTTACATGTCCCAGCTTCCTAGTTCTGGGACAGGCTCTGTCGCTGAAAGCTTTCAGGGTGACACTGGAACTCCAACCCCAGTCTCTTCCCAGCTGCAGGCTTTCCAGTTTGGTCCTAAATGAATCTTTTTGGTCCAGAAAAATTCTGCCCCTGGTTCCAAATGCACTCTCCCCCCCACCCCTCTGTCTTTGAGATCAAAAGAATTAATACCTGCTACAAAGCAATCTAGCAAATCTCTCTTTCAGCTTTTACATCACTTGGACCCAAACTGAACTGCAAGGTGCATTCATCAGAGGGTTAACATATGTACCTAGTTGTCATCTGAGCTTTCAGTGCTGTAATTTTGATTGGTTTTCAAGTGCATAGGTTTTGTCATTTACAAAAACAACTTAAACCAAAAGTTACTGGTTTATTGCCTTTTTTTTTTTTTTACTCACACTGTAATGAAAACATAAAAGCATATTTTTTTCCAAGCATCTCAGCATATTGAGGCTTTGCAATGATCACATTAAGACCAAGAGAATTAAAAGGCAATAGGACACTTGTGTCAAAAGCTAATATAGGCATCTCCACATACTAAGTGCTGTTATATTTAAGTGGTCCTCACAAGAAGAGCCAAATCTTCACCCACAGTACAACCCTTGTTCACATGTCTGCTCAGAGCAGCATGATTAACCCGACCAGGCTTGCTAACAGAGCATCACTCTTTAGCCTGAAGAGCAAGATACAATATAATTGCTCTCTCAGGAGAAGGCTAAAGGCAACCCTCAGAGCTGACCTTCTGGGACACTCACGTACAATTGTGTCTTAGCATTTAATTAGGCTGATCTGACCTGAAAACATTTGCTATCACGTCAGCTCTGTGAAGGAATGTGCAGCACAAAGCCAGAGTGGCAGTGACTCAGAACAAACCTAACCTACTGCTGTAAAATAGAATTAAAAATAAAGGATAAAATTAGCGTTCCAGTGATTTATGGAATCACTAGGTGCTGTCAAATATTCATCGCTAACAACCACCAGCAGAAGACACGGAACTACCTCTGGGTCCTACCAACTGTAGAAGAGCTCATTAAAAATGCATCCAAGAAACAATTTTCTCATTCTGCAAGTCAAGTTTTATTTAAACAAACTAAAAGCCAGACAACTAAGAACCTACAGGGAACCAGGCACCACACGCATCTCGTAAACTCCAAGGTTTTGTGTTGGTGAGCAACCACTCAGCCCTGAATGCCTGGGCTGGACTCTCCCTGAGAATAAAAGAAGAGCTTTCTACTTCCCCCAGAAATTCTCAATTCCTCAATCTGAGAGAATGCTCTTGGGAACTTAAGTGATTGGCATTCGAAGGCAAATGCAAATTATTAAGCACAAAGAAAATGAAGGTTTCTATCTAATACTTGGTTTTCTGTCTTAGTTCATACTTTGCTTTCACAGTGTCATGGTTTAACCCCAGCCAGCAACTGAGCACCACACAGCCGCTAGCTCACTCCCTCCCCGTGGGATGGGGGAGAGAATCGGAAGGGTAAAAGTGAGAAAACTCATGGGGTGAGATGAAGACAGTTTAATAGGTAAAGCAAAATCTGTGCACACAAGCAAGGCAAAACAAGGAATTTATTCCCACTTCCCATGGGCAGGTAGGGGTTCAGCCATCTCCAAGGAAAGCAGGGCTCCATCATCCATAACAGTGACTTGTGAAGGCAAACGGCATCACTCCAAATGTCCTCCCCTTCCTCCTCCTTCCCCCAGCTCTGTATGCTGAGCATGACGCCATATGGTCTGGAATAACTCTCAGATCAGTTGGGGTCAGCTGTCCTAGCTGTGTGTCCCCCCTCCAGCCCACTTGCTGGTGGGAGGGTGTGAGGAGCAGAAAAAGCCTTGACTCTGTGTCAGCACTGCTCAGCAGTAACGACAACAACCCTGTGTTATCAACACCGTTTCCAGCACAAACCCAAACCACAGCCCCATACTGGCTACTGTGAAGACAACTCTACCCCAGCCACAACCAGCACACACCGATACCAGCAGATATCATCACCTTGTACTCACAGTCCAGTATTGGGTGGCATGAACCTACAGTGCCACATCTCGCCCAGGATGTATTATCTCTTGAAGTTCCCCAGCTCCTCAAATTTTCCTTTATCTGCTGCCTGCACTCTCCTCCAAAGATGTGGCCCTTCATGTACTCATCCTAAATGCTCAACCAGCCCAATTTCAAATCCCTGGTTTTGTTCTTTCACTCCATAGGTTTGCTCCTTGCCAGAGAGCTTTGTGCAGTTTGTTTTGGAGGCAATGAGGCAGCTGCATTATAGCCCTCCTCACACAGCCTGAGAGCTAGACTGAATGCTGAACAGGGAGGGAAATGGAGCAAGAGAAGCGTGTGTGGGGACTGAGGAATCACAAAGCTTCTGGTGGTGAAGAAGAATCAGATTGCTTCTTGGCTGCTCCTTGCAGATGTTTGGGTTTTCAGCACAGGGTCCATATATCTAAAATAAAACTTTGATCTTTGCTGACTGACTGAGAAATGAGGCTGCAGGGAGTTTGGAGTAATTGCCCTCACATTATACTACTTGCCTGTAGCCTGTGCCTCATAACTGACACATTTTTCTATTTTTCCCCATCCAAATAGCACCACACACACCCTGGGTTCCTCATTGCCTGCAGGTCCTGCTGTCGCAGGATCCTTTTCCCTGCCCTTGAACAGACACAGACTTCCTCTTTGGCTATCTACCTCTAGTCCAGGACCGGTACAAACAAGAAAAACCAACCAGTACTTCGGCACATCAACCCTCACTATGCATCCCTCCACCAGTGAACTCATACTCTGCTCACACTGCAGCAAGGGACCAACTTTCACCTTTTCTTCAGCCAATTTCCAAAGCAATCTTTTCTTTAATTTTGCTTTCCCCTCCCACGGTCACTGTGTTTTGGAGGAGCTGCCACCATCGTAAGGAACCACATGACTGCTTTCAAATACTCTCTTGAAGATGCCACTTGCTACACCACCTCAGGAAAACTAGATCTGGGTCAGTTTGGGGCATGTTATACCCAGCAGTCATTACACCGAGCTCAGCATAGTAGCATCTCTTTACGCTTCCCTGTGTGTGGACTCCAGAAGTGGTCTTTTTGTTCTGCAGTAACACAACATCAAATACAACCCTGCCCCAACCACACTAATAATTTATGTAATTTGGGTTATTACTACATTACTATAGTTAAGCTAGTCCTTACATCTGTCACCCAGAGCTTCTTGGCCTATCTACCTATTCATTTCTAGTACTACTCCAAAAATTGCAAGTAATATCTTTTTGACTTGCTAAAATAAATACGCCTAACAGCCCTACTATGTTTGCACCCACCATAAGTTTAAAGAACTTCCAGAAGCAACAGATAAATCCAGGACTGACTGAATCTCACACAGTGGGCATGAAACTCCAGTTAAGCTTCATTCTGCTTTTACGTTTGCTTCCTCACTTTGGTAGGACAACCCCCAGAGAGATCTATTCACATGCAACGTGAGGTCTCCTTTTCCTTCCCCATGCCAAAAATAATGCATTGCCATCTGTTCAAAACTAACAGACATGAACTGCTTCCACAATGATCCTGTGTAAGAGCTAGAAAGCTCACACGAATCTCTGCCCAACACAAACGCGGAGGGAAAGCCGATGAAAACGCAACAATGCCATCCCCTTAACCATGCACATCCATCCCCCTCTCCGGCCACCAGCAGAAAGACGAGAATTCATACGAATACTGCTTCCCAAGAGTTTTGCTGAACTGAACAAGGAATAGATAATGTCTCGTTCTGGTTTATTATTTATAACACTCCAAATCTCTCTCATAACCAGCCAGCGCAAAGGCAGTGACGAGAAGTGACTGTGAATGGAAAGATTCGTAAACGTCCAAGAAATAACGCTAAAAAACCCTAACAAATTTCTTCGAAATGAGAACTCAGAACTTCAAAGTCAAGTCAACCGAAAAGCAACTTGTCAGGGCAGTAATAAAGGACGTTGGTGTCACGCACACAGCAATTACTCCATCTGCGAGTTCTGCTGAAGAGCAGAAGTGACTATAAAAAGAATCACGACCAGCAACGAAGACCCTCCCTGCTAGACAAGGGAAGGAAACCATCCTTCCGAAGACAATATAAGCAAATGAGGGGAGAAAGCTAAGGGAATGGAACATAAGGGACATCACACTGGCTAACCTCCAGTCAACCGGGACCTCCCCAGTTAGTGACGACTGCTGGTAGATGATGGAAAGTGGCTTGGTGAGCACTTCCACCAGCTCCCTCAGCACCCTTGGGTGGATCCCATCTGGGCCCATGGACTTGTGTGTGCAGCAGGTCACTAACCATTTTCCCTTGGATTATGGGGGCTTCATTCTGCTCCCCACTGCTATCTTTCAGCTCAGGGGGCTGGGTACCCCAAGAAAAACTGGTCCTACTATTACAGATGCTGGGATTTGAAGGTTTTCCTTATTGTTTCCTATCCTGGATAATCACTAGCAAACTCCAAACAGTATATGGACAAGAGACGAATGACAGCATTTGCTCTGTTTGCAAACCACCTTATGGAGAATTTTGTAGGGACAGCTAACTCACAAGGAAGATCAGCACTGTGTTTCTTAGCTATCATTATGTCTAAATGAAATGAGACTATTTTCCAGATTAAATTGATAAATTCATATCCCTGACAATGCAAGTCAAATCACTCCTGTTTACCTCAGCCCTCTCAAGGTTTTATCTTAATATATTCACACCTCCATTTTAGCTTTACAAATATGACTTTGATTAGGAAGCTCACATCTTTTTGGGAAGGAAATGAAGGGTAGATTTCCACTTAATCCTGCATATACTGAGGCAGAAATTAGTTCTTTTACTCCATTAAAACAAAGCCTCAAAATATTAAAATTGTATTATTTTCTCAATTATTCCTGTTGTTATAAAACTACCAACATATATGTCACTGGAATAGAAATATCAGCCTCATAGGTAATAAGTTTTATTGAGTTCTCAGAACCATATCATCCGTCCACCAGACTTTTTAATTTGCCACATGAATGGTTCAGTGTAACACCAGCTCTTGGAGTGTTTGGGTAGGATAGCGTTCATGCTGAGAGCTTTCCAGAGCCAAACAAAAATATTCTCCGATGGGTACACAGATTAGAATATACTTTTTTCTTTTCCACAGCACTATTTAGATCACTTTTTAATCACGTTAGGAGCAAATGGTTTATATATATATAAGTATATATAAGCATATGTACTTAAGTATATAAGCATATATATATATATGGCTATTTTCATGCAAACTTTACTTGCATCTTGTTTGAACACACTAAGAACAAAAACAGAGCCTCCAGGGTTGCCATTCCATAGCACGGGGAGGTGGGAGGGAAGAATCTTCCACATTGGTAACTGAGACCAGTGACTTAGGGGGTTCACATCAGAGCCCTGTAAAAACCATACTGTACTTGTGTGGGGAGTTCTTAGGGCTGAGAGGCAAATCTTGGACTTAGTGAACTCAAAACAAAAAGATAACCCATCAAGGAGTTAAACTCAGTCAAAATTAAAACAGAACGAATCCCAGAACCCCAGAGTTTGACAGACGTGAGCCCTTGCAAGCACCTTCAGCATTTTCCTTTTTTACCTGCCTGTATGAATCAATACTGAATAATCAGGACAAATTCCTGCTTAGCACTCCATGTGTCTCTCAGGGCCAGAAGAGGTCCTGGGGTGAGACACTACAGCAGGCAGTGGTACAAGAGGATAATAATTAGTGGCAGTTCTGACAAGCTGTGATACCTCTAGCAGTGATAAATCCTGGGACTTGCTTATATATTTTATATTATTAAGAAAAGCCAAGCATCCTCAGACTTGCACCACATTTGAAACCCATGTCTGGTTTCAATGGCCACTGCATGCCTTTACTTCCTCACCACCCCATTCCTCCCAAACATTTAGCCTAAAATATAACCAAACACAAGTTTGGGGAGAGGGCAATGAAAGTGTAGTCAACCTGTCCTTCCTGCCAGCAAAGTCAGTCCACCTGAAATGACCAAAGTACTCAAATAGCACCTGGTATTGAAATCCCAGGCAGGAGCATCTTTCTTTGCATGAGGAGATTCCCGATCCCTCCTCCCCCCCACCCCCATCAGCCTCAGTTTCACCAAAGGTTCTCACTCTTTAGACATCTTATTTTAAAAGTTTAGATGAATCTATTATCGATATCTTGGCATAAAACTCAGGGTGGAGTGGGACACAACACACCACTCAATTATATTTGTGGTATTGATTTTGCAGTGTTTTAATTATGTTCAGTGAGGAAATTATGAAAACGTCATCAATACAAGCCATATGCACCTCAAATTAAGGACATAACACAAAATTCTATAACAATTTGCTAGCAGGATTTAATCGAAATGGATGCAACTTCTGCCTAAGGCCACGACACTATGGAAAGTAGAATACCTATGTATTAAGTGGAATATTCATCTGGAAAGAGGGATACATTTAGTAGTATTAATCCTAAATAGATGACAGAATTATAATTGGGTTTGTAGAGGAAAGAAAAAGGCAATTAATTTCAACTTACACTGAACAAGATACATCAGGGTAAAATATTGACAAAGCAGATGATTCTGTTCCCTTACGCAGAATGCCAACTGGCACCCAGTTTCAAAGCACCGGTTTAAAAAACAAACCAAAATACGAATAAAGAAATCAACCGTTTGAAAGACTACACTGCACATAACTGATCACAAGCAAATTACTTTTCTCTGCCTGAACATGAGGGGAGGAAAAGAAACTCTTCTGTAGTTAAGGGAAGAACCAGCTACTTTTCCAAAAGACACGTGTATAAACATCTAAGTATCTATGTATGTATGTACTCCCCCTTCATGGCCAAGGCCTACATGACCTCAGGGAGTGAGTACAAAAGTCAGAAATCTGGACAATTCCCTAATCCTGCCTCCAAAAGACAGAAAAGCACAATACTTGGTGGTTCAATACTTTTTTTTAGTATTCTTTATTATTCTAGAATAACAGAATTCTGTGTTATTAACAATTTGAAGGGTACCACCCCTCACTACCCTTCCAGTTAACAGGTGAAGGAAACCCAGGAAGGGAGGACTGGGTCACCTTTAAACCACCCACAGAGTTGCAACTACCACAGCCATAGCCCAACATATCCATCACTGCAGAGCCCTGGAAAACAAACAGCCAGAGTGCTCGTTCGCTGTCTAGAGACATTCCTACCGGGAGCTGGAGCCAACCACCATGCGCACAGATCATCTGGGGTCTGCCCAGCCACATCTTGCCAAAGCTGCGACATTAAGAGTGCCTTAAAGTGCTGCCTTTGTGTGGGTAGGGATGATCCAGGCCCCCATCTTTCATCCACGCAGGTTTTCAAACATCCCCTGGATGGAGCAGCGGTAGAAAGCAGCAGTGGCTGGACTACGCTAACCACCTGATTGCTGCCACCACCAAGGGTCTACACAGCAAGTCCCTCCATGTGCACTTCCCGCTCCCAACACTGCCTACGAAACACAGGCTTGCAAGAAGAACCTGCCTGGTGAAAGTCAGTGCTGAGACTCCCCTGCTCAG
>NW_010257306.1:16559-17982 GCF_000690775.1 Eurypyga helias
AGGAGCACACGTCCTCTCCCAACAGCCAGAGACGTACATACATCAGTGATGGGTTTGGGCATACTGGCCTCCAGCACAACACAGACTTCTCTGTTAGCAGGATCAGCATCTCATGAGAGCAGTCCTCGTGTGAGCTGGATGCATCTCAATTCTTGCTTACAGGTTCCCCCCAAAGCAAGTCTATTACACATTTCTTTAGAAAACACACAGTAGTTGAGAAACTACTGTTCTAAAAGAACATTAGGTTTATAAAAATCACACACTCAAAGCAAACTGTCAAGCGAGAGTTCCTGAACAACCTTCACTGAGCTCCCTTGTATATTAACACTGTAATACAGACTTACCTATTCCTGGGCTATTTTCTTTCCAAAAAAAAACACAGAGCAGGGACTGACTGACTGTTTCTCATCACCATTTTAATTCTATACCTGGTTATTCAATCTTCAGTAAACATCATCCAGCCTCTCCACAAAATGCAAAGCTGGCAACTCCTCTGTGACATTTCACAGTGCTCTCCCAACAGCCTCTAACTTACGTTAACCCAAAATGTATATGTAATAAATAAATAATTAAATGCCTGAAAAACACACCAACTGCACGCAGAAAAGGTCAGACTAGAAGGTCACAGTGTGGCAAATGTTAAAACACAGGAAAGCTTGTCATATAAATGGGAAGCGTCAGAGAAGTCCTTGCTATAAAACTACAACTACGAGCAATTCTAAAAAATGATGACCTGTGACACTTGAGCTATTAATTATTCGAGGCAAAGACAATTTCAACTTTTGCTGCAGTCACCTCCTGGACACCCCTTGCCTGGCTGAGACGGCTGTGCATCCCCTGTCACACAACAGCCAAATCCCAAAATGCACCCAACAACATGTTGTTTCCAGGCACTGCAATGTCAGCAGTTCCCACAGTCACTTGGGATCAGTTTTTCCCCTTACTGCCTGGGTTGCAAATAAGTTTCTGTCCATGGTCTCTCTCTTTTCCTGAAGTCAGCAGTATGGTAATCCTTGGGGAGTTACCAAGCTGCTCTTCAGGGAAGTAGTTAAAAACCTAGTGTTTGTGTACTGGCTTTGCAGGGCAAGGTTTTGGTAGTCCAGGGGGCTAGAGGGGTGGCTCCTGTGAGAAGCTACTGAAGCCTCTCCTATGTCCGACAGAACCAATGCCAGCTGGCCCCAAGACGGATGTGCCACTAGCCAAGGCCAAACCCATCAATGACGGTGGCAGCACCTCTGGGATAAACACAGTTAAGAAGGGGGAGGGAGTGGGAAAAACTATGCAACAGCATCTGGAGAGAGGAGTGAGAAGATGCAAGAGCAACCGCTCCGCAGCCACCCAGGTCAGTGGAGAAGGAGGTGGAGGAGGTGGGTCCAGGTGCCTGAGCAGAGATTCCCCAGCAGCCTGGGGAGGACCCCACACC
>NW_010257306.1:18071-38658 GCF_000690775.1 Eurypyga helias
GTGTAGGGCTTGTGACCCCAGGGGGACCCAGGCTGGAGCAGGGGCAGAGTGCGAGCATCCTCCCCTGAGGAGGAAGGAGCAGCAGAGACAGCCTGTGATGGACTGACCACAACCCCCATTCCCTGTTCCCGTGCACTGCCTTGGGGGGAAGAGGGAGAGAAATGGGGAGCAAAGCTGAGTCTGGGAAGAAGGGAAAGGTGGGGGAAAGGGGTTTTAAGATTTGGGTTTATTTCTCATTACCCTACTCTGATCTGATGGGGAAATTTAGTTTAATTTGTTACCAAAGTTGGATCTGTTTTGCCCATGATGGTAATTCCCAAGTGATTCCTCCCTGTCCTTACCTCAACCCACGAGCCTTTAGTTGTGTTTACCACTCCAGCTGGGCAGGGGGGGAAAGTGGCTTGGTGCTTACCTGCTCTCCAGCCAGGGGCAACTCACCACAGTTTGGCAAACAATATTATTGTTATATGTCTTAAAAAAAAAAAAAAAAAAGCAAATTTCTGTAATAAATTTTGAAGCAAAACTATACTCTTGAAAATATAACCATGTTACTGTGTATAAATTTGCAAGTATTTTTCATGCATTCTGCTTTAAAACGAGCTGTAAAAGGAAGAAGATTTATTACTGTATCCTTTTCCTTCCTCCTCTTGGTTTTATGAGCAAAGCAAGTTCTCACACACAGAAAAAAAATTCTGCCTTTCTTTTCAGATTAAAATTAAACATTCAAGTCTCATCTCCCTCTGAACATGCCAGAACTAGCAAGCTTATGTTATCATGGGTAGGAAACAAAATCTGATTAAGTGAAATGGAGGGGATTTCTTTTAAATAGTATTTAAACCCATTAGATGGCATCAGAAAACTTCTGTTTCATTAAAAACACTTGGGAGAAAAAGCTTGTTGCTAAGTATTCAGCAATGCTGCTCTGTCAGTAATGCACTGAAAGCTCTTAATCCATAACCCATGGATCCCACAAAGAAACCCTCCCACAAGGAAAAGATGAACCAGGAACAGCCCTGCTAGCTCAGGTGACACCAGGGGTAAAGCTGTATACAGTCAGACAAGGAGAATAAAACATACATAATATTCAAAAGGTTGGTGGGGATTTCCCCCCCCACCCCCCCCACCCCCCCCAGTCACAAGCAGAACTAAGCTAATTTCTACTCTCTAATGTGCTTTCCTTTACAAAATGTGTTCCAACTTTATCTGTTTTCAACAGAAGTGCTATTGGGCTGTGTACAGAGTGGAAGTACACACGTTAATTTAGAAATAATTTAGCAGCTAAATTATCTTTGTGGTAAAGGTCTGTTACGAAATCACTTCACTGGAAAATTAATAATAATGAAATAGTTATTAGCATCCCTTGGACATATATGCCAACCTCAGCATGTTTTTGATAATAAAGTGGTCCTTAGCCCTGTGCCAGCTAAGTCAGTAAATGCATATTAACTTGCTTCAGAATACACGGGACACTGCTTGAAAACCACTCAGAAACCAAAGATGATCTGACACCTACCTCACCCTTAAAGGCTACAACATTTTATCTGATGTTCATTCCGTAGTCAATAAAAATGCAGACCAAGTTTTTAAAGAAAAACCCCAGCCTATACAGAAGAGAGGAAAACCAAAAAGCACCAATTGATAGCAATAAATAGGGGGCAGGAACCCTTGAAAGCAACATTCTAACAAGATGATAGAAGAAGAAATTCTTCAGGCAGCAAAATTAAAGACTAAAGGCATTTTAAGATACACCAAAAGTGGCAGTGATAATGTAAGAAGTGCTCAAAAATAATTTCCATTCCATAGCACAAGATAACAAAATACTTCATTTTTAACAAATAACACAAGGCTGTGAAACAGCAGTTATTAGATTTAACTATTAAAGGCAAGTAACCTGCACGCAAGAGTTTAAAAAAGCTGGCTGAGGGCAGGCTAGGAAAAATACCGTTTATTTTCATTAAATCTAAGAATACTCATGTCATTGCAGGAGACTCAAAGAAAGCTAATGTTATGTCAAAATTTAAATACAGTGAACGAGTGCTTATTGACCTGTCAACCTGGTATCAGTCCTAGCTAATCTAAGGAAGTGAATTACAGTCTTCTTAAAATTAAAGACAATCAACATGTTTATTAAAACAACATCCTGCCAAATTAACCAGTTGTTTTCCTTAGCAGGCTATGAGCCTTACAGAAATAACAGGCTTTGTAGTGTATCAACACAGATGTGAGGAGTGATTTGATCACTGACTGGGAGCACCTACCTGGCAAACAAAAATGGGGTATTAGAAGGTCTGTTTAGGCTAGCAGGCAAGTCCACCGTGCCCCAGTGACTTTAGGTTGAAGATAAGTTCAGACTGGAAGCGTAACATCATTTCTAGGAGCTAATAAATTTCCAAGCAATGCTGCAGACTCCACTGCCGTTTCTGCTGCAATAAGCTGTTAAATGAAATTTGGATTTTTGAAGGGATGAAGAGAAGAAGAGAAAGGGGAATTGCCTGTCAATGAAGCAAAGAGCAAATCCTGGGCAATCAAACAGATGACAGCTCTGCACTCACCTGTGCCCAAACCCATTTCAAAACTTAAGAATAAATGTTACACGAAGATTTATACATCTACATGTGGCTCCTCTATCAGCTGCTCAAGCCCTGACTCAGGGCACAAACAGGCCCCTGCAGACCAAAGGACATGTGCCTCAATGAGAAACAGATGCTAATGCAGCACTAGTGCTGCCAGACTACTGTATTAACCTTCTAGAATAATTATTAAAGCAATAAAATGAAAATGAATAGTTGTCTACCTACTGCAAATTGGTATTACGAAAATGAGTCCTGAAGTTATTACAAGATTTCACGTGCTTCATAAACCATTAAATACTGGGACGTAATGAGGTAGCTAGCAAAGTAGTCAGGAAATGATCATTGGAAAATAAACTAACCAACTGTTTAGCCCAGGCCCCAATTACGCAAAAGCGGTGACCGGCTAGCCTCGCCAAGCACAAGGGACTGTCTGTCACATCAAAATGCCCAGGAAACATGAGCTGGAAAACAAATAAGTGAAAACGCATCTCCACGGGCATTGCACACAACAGTCCTAACCGCAGTACTCTCCATCCAGCATTATCAAGCAGAGCAGCACTGATATACCCCGCGACGTTTAGAAAGGCAGAAGCGAGGGAGCTGGAGTTATGCTAGGCTGGGCAGAAGACAGAAAAGCCCCCGCAGCAGACCATAAACCATAAAACCAACTGGGTGAATCAGGCTCAAAAAGCATTGCATCCCCACTGAAATGAAATCTCTCTTTGAATATTTGCAGGCCAAAGCAAGGGCAGCAATGCAGCAAGAGCGACACGCTGAGGGAGAGGGGGCTGAGACGGTCTGCGGAAAGCAAATGAAGGATGCTGTTAATATGAAGAAAACATTTAATTGTTAACATCTGACAGAGTTCTGTAATGCAATTAGCTTAGTTACACTTTCCAGATTACCCTTAAAGAACACAAGTTTCCAAAGGACTGGCCCATTTTTGCTTCCACTGAAGCCAGAGCATTTGCCATGGATTTCAGCGGGGAAAGGCTCGCAATCCCCAACAGTGAGTACTACATGGCTTCTGCCTACTTAGAAAGACGACTAGAAGCCTGTCTTTGGGTTGGACAGAAGGTATCATCTCTATACCACCTCTCAACTACTCCACTGCCCCTCTTTCAGCTTCAAACTACTTGAATCCCTCCAGATTATTTACCTATATACCACATATGCTGCAAAATGTCCTCAGGCACCAATCCTGGCAAAATTCAGGGTTTTTTTGGCACAACCAGGCTATGTGGTTCCAGAATACAGACCTGACAGCCTTTGTACACTACTAACCAGGTACCGCTGAAGAATTTCTGGAGAAAGATGAAATAAAGCTATCAGTAGTGCCCAAGATACAGTAATGCAGCCAGAGGCTTGCTCAAAACTTTGGGTTAAATTTTGTCTCATCTTTCAGTGCGTTTGGAACATTACGACAGTTTCTCTAACATATATATAAACTTGTTAACACAAGTGGGTATCTTACAGTATAGTGTTATTTTTATTTGAACTTGTTTAAAATGGCCTACATAAGGTATGGCTACTGTATTAACTATTGCAGCTCTCCCAAAGGCTTGTTGCCAAACCCTTGATGTTTCATCACATACAGTGTGTGTATTGTGGCCTGGACTTCCCATCATTTACAGCTTTGCCAAACAAACAATTACAACTGAAACATCCCACCTACGGCCTATAGCACAGGCTCCAGATTTTGTTCCCCCACCTTGAAGTCAGACAACCCAAATTTAAGCTCTGCCAGTCTGTGAAGTCAGAGGAAGTACGGTTCTCCCAGTTAAAAACATTTTTAATTTTAACATTTCACCATTTTAACAACTGTTTTTGTGTGGTTTTACAACTGCTTACGAACCAACAAAGGAAGAATTCCAGATTTTCTTGCTTCCACTCCTCTCCTTGCAATAGCGAGGGGCTCATTCAGGAGATGTTACAATATACGCAGTTAGGGTCACAAACACTTGCATAATCTAAAAGGGCAGAGTTTAGTGTGCAATAGTCACTCATACTCCATTATTCATAAATGCTCTGACTGCATTTCCACAAATGCCCAGTGATTAACGAATCCTGAAAGCTTTTAGTTCAAACAATTATTCCTCATGAAAATGTGTACTAAAGCATATTATTTGTTCCTCTATTTGCTTCTCCCCATTTAAATTTCAGGTGCTGAGTGGGAAGCAGAAACAAAACCTTCGCTGTTGGGTGACAGCCACTGTAGAACAAATTATGAAGGTGAAGGAGCTGATGAGCATACACTAAATAAAAATAAGTCCTTCAAAACACATCACTGTGAACGCCACACATTTGTATAAAATAAGGGTCAGCTTATGAATTATTTACAAGCCAAAAGGGGGCTATGACTGATGAATATTATTTGCTATTTTCAGTTCAGTGCAGCGCAATTACCTCTGCCTTTTCTACTACCTGAACAGTTAATCTACAAAATACTGACACTAGGGAACAATGCAGCGATGCTCAGTTCCAACTGATAACCATGGGAATTGCATTATAAGAGACACTTTCAACAGCATCTCTGACCCCATCTCCTACATGAAAGGGTTATTTTCTGGGAACGCTGCAGCTCAGGGCTAGCTGCAGCCACAAAACCTCACAGCCCTCCACACCGCACCAGCCAGCAGCAAAGATGCTCAGGGATGCTGAAGGCAGATGGTCTACATCCTCCCAGCTGCTCAAAGGAGGAGCAAGTCATGGCTTGATAAGAAACATGTTTTCTGCACAGAACTTGGACTGAAAGAAGAGTGGAGAGGGGCAAGTCATTCCGACTGGCTTTGAAGTCTGACCTGCCTGATAAAGCGGTTCCTGCCACGCTGAATGAAGTTCTGCGCTCCCCTAGGAGATAGGCCAATCTTCACGCATCACGAGGGAGAAAAATCTGGTCATCGTGCCTGCAGTCCTCTCCTCGCCACGGGTGAAAGGTGCATCGGGAGATGTTACAATCTGTTTCCATCTGAATTACTTGGACTGATAAGCATTCTCAAGTGCCTGAGTTTTGCCTCCCAGGGAGGCTGGATCTGGGAGCTGCCCCATTATATCTGCATGCTCTCTCCCACACATACATCCTCCCTCTATGGAGGAAACATTTGTTGTAAACATATGGAGAGGCCCTGCTGGAGGCCAGCATTTAATGCTCTAGTTAATAACATTTTCAAAGAAAAAAAAAAAAAGGGGGGGGTGTGGGGGGGAAGAACTCAATTCAGTAGGATGGGAACACAAATGGCAAGTACAGTGGCTCTCAGGTGTAACAGGATTTGCCATGGTTTGAGTAAACACGCTTTAAGACATCCTAGGGCTCTAATAAATAAGGGAGATGGTCCCCATACGATACATGAAATAACTGATTGCCTATATATATATGTGTGTGTGTATATATATATACACACACACATACACACAGAGGGAAGGGGGATTCAGCCTGTTTGGGGTCATTTTGAGGCATGCTGACAGCAATTTGCATTGGGCTGGGGTTTCTTAACAACATTCTCAAATACAACAGAGCAGTTGTTTTGAAATGTCAGACAACATTTAGTGACTTGCCTTGCATGGTCCTGCTCTTCCGTACAAGCAGCAGCAGCCGTCTGGCTGATGCTCTGGGTTGTTTTCCTCCTGGCTGGATTTCTCGGTTTAGCTGCCAGCATTTTTGTTCTTTGATGACTGGGTTTTTAGGCTGGTACCCACTGCTGATGATAATGGCTAGTCAGGTCTATTACAGCACAGTGCAGTAGTGACAGCCTACATCCCAGAATGGGGGGAAAGGCAAGAGGGTTGGATTACAGAGAGGCAGAATGCGTGCGTATGGATTTCGCTCCAGGATCAGCTGTGCCTTCCTTGACTAATTAATCTGCGAGATCTGAACAGTCGGTAGAATGGAAAAAATGGGTCAAGTTGGCAGCACGGGACTTAAATAAATAAAAATGAGGTGTTAGCTTAGACTGTGTATCTGTGTTTTGTCCAGGTTTGAAAACAACACAATATAAAATACAGTCTTAGAAAATGAGATGAACTAATGGCAAATTAGATGAGGGCACACACTGTGAGGCAAATACTGAAAGACAGCATCAGTACCGTTACAAAAGAACGGACCATGACACTGATAAGACGCAGAGATGGACAATGCGTGCTTAATGTATGAAAATTAAAAGGACTTCTCACAGGGAAGGGTAACACCTAGAAGATAAAGGCAGATATAATACATACAGCTAGAGTTCTACTTTAAGTTAAAAGTGTGGTTTTTTTCCAAAGTCTGGGAAGCTCAGACATGCAGTCCCAAAGAAGGAAGCCCAGAATTCCACCCTGTGTGCTACTACCTGTTTTGGTCATTCAGTCTGTGGAAGCAGAGTTAAAGGACTGACCATCACGGTGAACCTCATCATCCCTTACTGCAAAATGAGCTGAGGCATGACTGACCTAAAGCTGACTGCTCACCACCTAGAGATGCATCATTGCTCAGGAACAAGGACTTTGGTTTCAGTTGTGGAAAGCAAATTCACTTCCTGCACTTCTTCAAGCTCAGTTTTCATTGGATTTTGTGTAGTAGATGCTTAAGAGATGAACTAAGCGTTTTTTGAGACCAGAATACGACTCCTCTGTGCAGATTTTGTGATGTCTTAGACAGATACGTAAGGCCCTTTCTCCAACACCCTAATAACCCAAGAAACTTAAGAGGCAGGAGATCTACTTCCTTACAGCTTTGAGACCTCCATCCTTCATTAAAATGCCACTGAAATCAGTCCACAGACAAAAGAAGCCAAGAGGGAGAGTATGCAAGTCTTGTTTTTGCAGGAAAGCAGAGTTAGGCAGCTGAACACACCTTGTGACAAACTGGATCTAATCCTAATCAGACTCATAGCAGACAGACCACTCCTCTCCAGGAGTCGGTCAGAGGATGCCAGCTATGTTCACATCTAGGCATGAAGTTCTTCTACCTCTCAAATACAGCCCTGACTTAATCTAAGGTTTACAGAAAATAACTTGTTCTCGCCTTTCTTCAGAGAGTGCCTTTTATCCCACTTGCCTCTGCCCACTCCCTTCCTACCCTTAGAGCACAAGCAGACCTAACTTGATCTGTTACCAGCTCTCATCTAGGAGAAATCTTGCCTTGCACAGGGTACCAAAGAGCTCAAGAAGGTTTTAAAAGGATCACTGAGCAGGACAACTTTGCAACACAAATTCTGGCTCTCAGTTGTGCACACAGACAACCGAGCCACCTGCCAACCTTTAAAGCAAATGAGTAGAACACATTTCTTTGTGAATTTGCTGACCAAATTCCCTCCTCCTCCACAAAGGGAACAATGTGCTCCATCCCTGCCCTCGTTGGGCAGCTCACTCCCATCCTCTGCCCAGGATTTTATTTTGGTCTGGTAACTGTTGTCTGCTACAGAAGTTTAGAGCTACAGAATACAAACAGCAGGCAAAAGCAGCTAAGAACCACTGAATTTGTCCAAAAGCATTACATGGTATATATTTCATTCTGTAACTTAACTAGGCAACCACAATAAAAGCCGCAGACCTCTCTCCTTGTCCAGAAGCAATTCAGGCCCTGGGGAATGATCATGAGTAGCAGCTAATATGGGTGATGCCATTCCTAGTGCAACAAGGTCAAAATATATAATTAGCATTTTCTCCCAGGGTTTCTTCCTCTTGCTGCAGTTTTTGCTCATCTTGTTTCCTGGGCTGGGGGCCATTCTCATGTGCTGCAGGGTAAATCAAGAACAAGCCCCAGTGAAGATGCCAGTGATACCCCAACAAAAGAGAAAGTGAGCTTTCAGCTTCCGAGGGTACTCAGCATTCACTAGCACCAGCTCCAATGTTGCAATCGAAGCAACTCATCCACCCAAGAGGTTAGTCTTCCATTCATACTGGATATTATCAGGTCCCAATTGACAGCAAGGAAAAACACAAAGCCTTGATTCACGAAAAGCTAAGAGCTGAACTGGGTGAAGGGGACCTCACGAGAGCCGTCAGCATACCAGGAGCCCAGCAGTAAACTTTCACTTACCAAGAACACAGCAATAAACTTTCGCTGGGATCTTTGCACTTTTAGTGGAGTCTTAGAGACATTAAAAGGGTAAAGAGTTGCCATGGCAATGAAGAAGAAAGATATATCTATGAGACAGGGCTTTACAGCCTTGGGTGGAGGGTCTCTGCGGCTGGTTCTATGGGACAATGACTCTATTCACCTCCCTGGTTAAAACCACCACCCTCCTTTCTAGACACAGCGTGGTTAGAGTCATTTATGTATTTCATGGGCACCACCAAAGGATGGATTCCAAATGGAGGGTGCTGGGCAGGCACTGGCACAGTCTAGATTTGTTCTTTATACAGAGGACTGTCTTCAGTAGGCTCACGTCCTCCTCTCGCAGCATGTACGTTGCCGTGCTGCCCTTCCATTTCACCTGCCCACAGATCTGTTGTGCTCCTTTCAGTGGGGTCAGCTGCTGGAGGCATTTTGCTGTGACTTCCTTAGCAGGAAGGGGGCAATTGGGAGGAGGAAGGGGTCCCCACCCATGGGACAAGAGCCTGGAATGCATTAACGCAAATCTTCCACATTGTCACTCGAAGCAAAGATCACATCTTTAATTCACAGTAACCACCACAACCTGTGATGTCTCCTTGATGCATATGTCTCCCCCTTGTTTCCCTCCCTGGCAGTTTACTCGTCTTTTCCTCTACCTGAAACTCACAGCATGCTTGAAATCTGTCAAATGGTTTCCATTTGTATCCAGGAATTTCAGTATTAATGACACATTTTCACCCTATTATTTCTACCTTCAGTGAAACTTTATAGCAAGCTGACAACTTCTACCATATAAACACTCCCATGACATGATTTCATCCAGGCTGGATGGCACCTAAAGCACCAACAGGAACTGCAATTCAGTCACATGAGCTTCTGCTGTGAGAAGGGATGCTCACATGCCTATGGCTGAGCTTGATGATCTTAAAAGGTCTTTTCCAGCCTAAAAGATTCGATGATTCATTGTGGTACCTGGGGTTTGTTGTCATCAAAGTGACATGAGTAGTGAGGAAGGTGAACATTTCAAAGCATGGCTACTGGGTAAAGGCAGTGCGGGTGTCCCCTGCTCTGAGAGGCATGGCAAGGGAAGCAGAACACACCTGCTTTATTCTCCATATAACAAACAAGGCAGTAAAACCAGAGGACAGTGTCTCAAGAGCCAAGCAAGACAATCACTCTCCCTTTCTTCCCAGCCCCACAAAGAAAGGGCAAAGCAGCAAAAACAAGAACCAGATGACAAAACCTCAAGACAGCGTAAGGGGAGAAGTACCGTGACAGGGGACCCTCTAAAATACATGGCTGAGGAAGTGACTGAGCAGGCATTATAGCCCAGATAATACTGGCACTCCACAGTGGGCACAGGGGCCAGCTTTCCATGGCACAACACAAAACCTGGTGGTTTCTCTGAGGAAGAGGGGATTGATTACATTTGGTATAAAAGCCAAGGGATCACAAGCAGTGAACCTCAGAGCCTGGAAAGCTGGTTTCATATTAAATTCAACGTTCAAAAGATTACTATTCCTTTTCAAGTTCCTTCTTTTCCTACTCTTTCACAAAGCCCCTTGATCTCCACAACATACCCCTCTGCCTTCTTGCAAATCACAGCGATCCAATTTCACTCCACGTTCCGGTCTTTCTTACTGCTCCATCCCAGCTCTAACCCTCTACAATCTGGCTCAATGGGGACATGCAAAAAATCTCAACTCCTTCTCTCCTCCTCACCTTCCACAGACATGTGATCCGTGACTCACAATTCAAGTCAGCACTTAAGCTGCTTTCCCAAACCCAAATCCAAATCATCTGACCGAGCATGCTGCAGAGTACAAACACAATCCATCTTAAAAATCAAGTTCTGTGGCCAGGCATCGTTTGCCAAAGAAAGTTTCTCCCTTGCTACTGCAGAACACGGCAGAATTTCTAGACAATTTAAGCGCTACAAAAATGCCTCAGTAGGCTGAGTCCATCCTACTGCTTCAGCTCTCCCGCTGTGGAAATGCTTCTCTTCACAAGATTTATTACTTCTAGTATCCCACGTGAAAATTAAATATAGTGTGGAACAAATTAATAATAGTAGTAGATAAGATATACAAATTAACCTGTTACTGACATCAGAACTAAGACAGACAAAGCCAATTGTTGCTGGCAGCCAGATCTGACATTTGAGCACACATCAGGCACGAGAGGTGCTCTCGTAATATGAGTGCAGATGAGAAATCCTCATTGTGCGACGGATGCGTTCAGCAGCTCCGAAGCAGAAGCAGCTGTGAAGTGGATTTTGGTGTGGTCTAGTCCCACAGTATGGCAATAACAGGGGAGGCACAAAAACACACGCTAAAGCAATGGGAGTTCCTAAACAATTGGAATATGGGTAACTGTGGAGATACTAGCAGAGCTAAAAAGCTGTATTCTGGAATCATTATTTCAGCAGTAGACACAGGGGGCCTAATTTCATTCTCAACTACAGTGATATGAAGAGTTACAGTGCAATCAGAGCAATCACGCTGCAAGAAAAGCGTTAATAACAGAATCAGGTTTGTACTACCTGCAAATCAATGGGCAACAGTATCTGCTGAGCTGCTCTATCATGTTTTGCTTCAAGATTTGTGGCAGTTCCTACACTTACAATGGGAGGTACAGAAAACAATTGTGTCTGTTGGCAGTAAATGATACCTTCTCCTCTATCAGGTGCTGCAGAAAATCTTACGAATAGCTGCCTCGGTGCTTCTCAAAAAGAAAAACAGATATTGTACTCTAAACAAAAAAACAAACCAACCACATAAAGGAAAAGCCAAATAACACAACAGCCTTGTTTTGACCTATCCTTCGTGAACAATTACCAGCCAAAATTATATGAAGTTGATGTTCAACGTGTTCTCTGCTTGAGGTTTTAAATAACATCATCCATTATTAAAAAAAGCAAAGACATTACTGAATTGCTAAAGTTTCTTTACAACTTAGACCCACTAACAAGATTTTGGACTCTCAGTTCATTTGCTACCAGGCCAGAAGTACAAGCTGCCTACTTGTTTCCAACACATGCTACCACAAGCCAGAGGTACGTTTCCTTTTACAGTGCAGTTTTTTAAGTAAATGTCACCAAAAAATCCTATTTTTTCACCCTAAATCATGTGTCATACTTTCTCTATTCTAGCAAAGTACAATTCCTTTTAAGGAGCTAGAAATTGTGGAACTCTGTCTCCAAGTTCTGATCACATGTAACATATTTAATGTACAGATAAAGAGATTAAAATAGTAGAGGTTGCAAAAAATGAGCTCCTATTGTCAATTCTGACAATATCTAATTTTTAAGTGCTTGACTATGCCTTCAATGTTCTTTTAATAGAAAGCCTTGAAGATTATTGTCAGATTTTGGAAAGAAAAGAAAAAAATCAGACAGAAAAAATTGTAATTCAAGGATGGAAGCTAAACACGCATCTACAAAGATTTGCACAAAGGTTCGTGCCCAGCCGAATTTTAATGGGGCTATTAAAAGCACATCCTCAACACAAAGGCAAAGCCATGACAGATTTCAAGCTCTGAATGACTCAAGTTCTTCAGTGAAGACCAAACACACACACCACATAAGGGAGACTATTTTCCTTAATCTCTCTGATAAATAGCTCATCTTTTGCTTTATCAACAAAACCTGTCTGAGGCAGATGCAAGGTATATTTGGGCCTAGATAGCTAAACTAGGACAACCAAAAGCAGGGTTGTAAAAAGGAACGTTTTGAACAGCATTCATCACAACCAATGCTTCTGCTGGATCCATTTTACTCCAATTCAGCCCCTGTGGCAGTGATAGAGTCTCCAAGCCAAACCCTACAAAAGGGAAGGAGAATATATGTCTTTGTTAAACAATCTATGAGAAAAGAAAGAATAAATTTAAAGGTAAATGGTTCCTATACCTTTTGTGAATTACAGCTGCAAAATGCTGTGAATAAGAATAGAGTATCCAGCTACCTTCATTACACTCATTCTCATCATTCCCTTCATGTGAGGGCATGCAGAAGAACTGTATGCAGACTGCATATAAAACCTCAAACGTATACAAGCAGCTATGTATTTCACTGGCTTCTGTAAATATCCAGCAGGATAACTAAAAAGACAATAAGTACATGCATAGCATGCACCACCTTGGAAAAGTCACTATCCCTGGGAAGACAGACATGTATCAATACAGCAAATGCCTGTACTCCTTTATTCTCAGACTGCAAACTGATGCCTAAATACTACCTCTCCTCTTACCTTAACCTGTTAAATCTGTAGGTTCTTTGCAGTATAAGATATTACTTCATTTTCAAAACCTACAGTCCACCAAAAACTGTTATCAGAGATCTCCCAAACACATGCAGCAAAGGGTACGATCAGGCATTACAAGATTACATGTTCTCCAGTGCTGTTTCTTTCAAAATAATAATTAAAAAAAAAAAAATCCCAGAAGCCCACAAACCCCCAAAAAACACAGGCATTGTGATGATCCAGTTATAACACTGCCCCAGAGTGCCATGGACCAAGGTGTGGGGTCAGCGCAGTGGGTGGGAACCCGGGAGCACAGGAACTTGCAAAGGTAATTTTCCACCTATGAAGATGTAACATTTAATTTTCCCCTAAACTGATTAGCCTCCAGTGTATTTCACACATAGAGAATATCCATTACCTCAAGTCCTACACATCTCCCAAATTAGGAGAAATGAACCCCCACAACCACATCTAAACCAATCAAACATAAAAACCACTGGAGCCATGCCTTTCCACCCTCCCCCTTCCAATTCAGTTAGTGTCAAAAGAGTAACGAGTAATCAGGAAAATTTCTGTCAGGCTTATCTCTCAGTCCAGTGGGATCTCTAAATCCTTCATCAGCATTCACAATGAAAAATAAGATAACACCCACACTTGTTTAGCCCAGATTAGGACATACTCTGGTAGGCATTCACCGAGTGACTGGAATTTACATCTTGCCAGAACCCAGTTTCTCAGGAATCTTCCCTGTGCTGAACTTGTGTGTGTGCATTCAAAGGAGTAACAGCATCCCAGTTTCCAGAGACCTTCACTGACTATTTCTATAATCTGTATGACACGCACACACCACACTTCAAAATAAATGGTGTTATTGGTGTATAACTTGAGAAACACAAACTGCCAGGGCAGCTTTATGATAATATTTATATCCTGGAAAAAGCCTTGTGCCACTTAAACTCACATGGGACTGTAGGTTTTGCGAGTGTCACTGATTTCTCTTGCAGAGATATTGGAAACTATTGCAGAAGCAGTACTCCTTTGCTGCCAAGAGCTGCATCTGTACCAAAGGTTGTTTGGGCTCCGCTGACATGTCATTCTGACTCTGCAGTCTTGGTCCAAGGCTCCCAGATGTCCACAGATTAAAACGTGTTATGCAGACTGGTATTCACACACTCTGTGACCTCTGAGAATGAAAGTGAGACCTCCTGACCCTCAGTGAGTGAATTTACCATTATTGCTAACACCAATATAGCTGAACAAGCAAGCCTTCCATACAGCCGGAAGCAGACTTGGAGAAAATCAAAATCCAGTGGGCTGGGATCCTCCAGCATGATGTGGCAATAGCTGCTTTACAGCTTTCATCCTATACAACAGGAAGGCAGAATAGTCACAACGCTAAAGGAAGAGCAACTCTTCTTTGCATTGGTGGAGCATCCCCCTGAGTGGCTATCAGCACCAGAAACAACGTTTGCTCTTCATCTTTTCCACCCTCCCCCGCTCAAACTGAGTGAGACCATACAGCACATCCCACATCCCATGTGAACCAAAATATAATTTTTGTTTACCCTTTTATGCATCTCTAGATCAGAACTACATAATTAGCTGCCAGCAGTCAACTCCTAATTAAATAGAAAGTGAAAATAATAATTAAAAAAACCCCCTAACAATCTAAACCAACCTAAAATTATTAACAAAAATTGTGAGATTTACTTGCATGAGAAATATTCACAGGAAAACGTGAAAAGGAAGAGTAACTCTGGAAGCTCACCACTTGGTCACCTATTGAATGAATTTCCACTAGGCACAAGAAAGCACTGGAAGATCTGGAGAAACCACAAACTTCAGGAAATTCTGCAGAGACCAAGCCTCCTGTTAAAGCCAGGGAAAAAAATAAAAGAGCTCATTCAAATAGAAAGTCCCTGGGTTAACCTGAACCTCAGCAGAGTGAAAGGGTTCACAGAGGAGGAACTACTCTTCTGTACACAAAGTGGTTTCAACAAAGCAAGAGAGGAAATTTGTCTGTAACAGCCTGTGAACGTTACTCTGAGGGCAAAGAGAAATATGCTACGCACTAACGTATCCAGCGCTGGCTACTGCTGCAGGCACGATGTCAGCCACAAAAGACCAATAGACTGATCCCATATGACAATCCTATATTTCTGTGTATTTAACCATATAATTAAAACCTTCTGCTGCTCCCCATACTAATTAGATGGGAAACATCTATTTCAGCAGTCAGCACCCCTTGAGTGACAGCGTGGCAGCCCCAGGTGTCTACAGCAGCTAGGCAGAGAGCTGTTCGGAGAGGTCAGCAGCGGCTCTGCAGAGGACACCTCAGTAGGGCTGGATATGGAGTTAACACACATCTCCACTGGACTGCCTCAGTATCCTTAAAATCACCAAAGACTGAATTGCTCCAAGTGTAAGAGACACTGCCTGTAAGCATCTTGCAAAGATCCAGTGACAAAGCCAGATCCCAGGGAACATCTACTGGGGCCTCAGCAGAGGATGCTCAATAAGTCTGAGAAGCCATAACTCAGGACTACAACTAAAGCTTCTCATACCTGTGTCCCGTGACAGTGCAGCGTCCACTTCCCATCATTTCTACAGACAGTGCCGTTTGCAGTTTGGCAGTACGTCCTAAAGCACATTAATCAATGCACAGAGAAATCTGCGCTGGAGGTGATTTAATTTATGTACCCCCTCCAACAGTGCAGGTACATGTCTGCAACCTAAGGCAGACAAAAATTCTATCTTACCTCCAGGCACACCTTACAATCATAGCCCCATCCCCCTGCACAACCTCAGCACCAAGCACAAGATGCTCCAGCAGACCTTCAGCTGGTCTTCAAACTTCTACTGGCCACTAATGTTTATAATTAACCCTCCCGGTTCCCAAGAAGAGACAAAAGACAATCCCACATAAGACGCAGTAGCCACAAACCATATGAGAGCAGCATTCTCTGGGCTGCAGAACACCACAAGCATCAAAGGCTTGGTGAAACCTGCCACCTTCCCACGTGTAGAAGCTCACAAGGTAAGCTCACAGCGTAACTGAAGAGTTACACTGACTAGACATTCATTAACACACCATCCTGTACTCATAACCTAATTGCTTTCTGCATCCATTAACTATTTTTCCTTTGAATCTATCTCAGAACTCAACTGATCCCAGGAACACACTGGCCACCACAAACCCAGTGGGCTCAGGCCAGAGCTGGTCCGATGGATCAGGAAGTAGCCAGCTCCAGAGCACAGCATGAGCTTTGGCCACAAGATGTGGTACCTCATGTTGCCGCCCTCTCGTTAATGCTGCCACTCAGCTGCCTTCAGGAAATGAATGGCTGCAATCACCACACCGCCTTTAACGGAAAAGACAGCATTAGATTTCATCAGCCATTTCACTGTCACACTGCATTGTCCACAGAGGATAATGAGCCCAAAGGCTCTGCCACTCCAACTGCTGGAGTTTGATAGCGAACATACTCCTTCGTGGCACACATTGACGGGCGACTGTCCTGGAGCACAGCAGTGCCTGCAGACACTCGTAGGGACACCGCACTCCTGTCTCCTGCTTCTTTCTTGTAGGTTTGCACCGAGGCTCGAGCTTTCCCAGTTCTCACAGCAGAAGCTTGCAGCCCTCATGGAAACAGAGATGCAGCACCATTCCTTTATTTATTCCATAAATAAATAATGATAATAACAAAGTAGCCCTTCAGGAATAAAAATTCCGTACAGAAAGTTATTTCAGGTTGCACCTTACCTGACCACATCTTATTTTGCTTCTTTTTGGTTTATCCTGGATATTACAAAATTGTGTTATGTTCTACACTCATTTTTGCATTCGTAATAGCTGGGCTATAAGCACTGCAGTAAAGTGTTAACTGATTTTTTCCAGCACCTCTCTTTACCTCTCCACTGAGAAAAAGCTTTTCCAGCTGAGTTCAGCAAACGTGCATTTCTGAATGAAAGCAGCCAGACCCCACACTGAGTCACAGCAAGTTTAGGTACAAACAGTTCCAAAGCAGAATTAAAACAAACAAACAAAGCCAACAACAAAATCTCAGCTGCTTATTTAAAGCTACAAACTGTCGATCTAAAAAGTTGGTGCTGACTAGGGAGAAAATGGAGTCAACATGCTTTTAATCTGTGAAATATTAGCAAAATTTACTGATGGGGGATACCAACTAAGCAATGCACAATCACAAGGTGCTAATAAACACCAGTACAACGAGCCAGGCCCAGAGCTCGGTGACACTGGGATAAATTCAGTCTGTTTACAGTGGCATCACTAGGAAAGCTCCATCCCCCCACATCTATCCAGACAGGAAGAATTCCAGTTACAGAGAACACGAGTCAAGGAGGACCCAGCCTTCTGTACCCTGGACCACTCCTGCCTGTTCTGCCTGGATGCGGTTTAACTGGAGAGCATCGTTTGCAGACTGCAAGCACCCCCCTTTCTGCACCGCAACACAATACTACAATTATTTAATCGTACATTATGTCATCTTGAGCTCCCTGCCCACACATGGTTTCTAGAGAGCAACTAACATGTAAAACGTACAGCAACTATTAGTTCATACATTATGTAAGTAATAATTGGGAGAGGAAACAAAAAAAAGAATAAATCCAGAACATCCGTAGGGTGGCTAAGCGCCCCATTTCCAAGTAAACGAACGTCAATTTGCTGGTACCTGAACAGCACAGGGATTACAGATTTCACCCATGCTGACAGGTGGTATTTCACAGTTTTGATCCACAACATATTTAAAGAAATACATTCGTGAAGCAAGACACGCGAGAAAGAGTGAAGGACCTGAAACAGGAAAAAAATGGACTGTATTAAGCATGCAACGTTTTATTCTCCTGTCACACCAGGATTGATCCCATTAACTTCCATGGGGACAAGCCCGATTTACTCAGTTGTAAACAGTCAAAATGAGGCCTGTGGATCAAGTCCAACAGAGCATTTCATTTTGAGCACGGCAGGCTCCACAGGGCCCTGTCAGGGCCATACCCCCACTTATGGCCAGGCACACACTGCAGAGATTTGCTAGAGCAAGTTGTGGTGTGCTCAGAGCACTGACCAGGCTAATCCTGCTTTCACTTTAGCCAGTTCCTTATCAGGAGTATTATAGGACAAACAAGGTACCTTTACTTATGATGAGGAAGCAGTTAACCAGCACTAGGTCCAAGTTGTCCAGCTCACCGGTTAACAAATACAAACCCCATGAGGATCAGCATAAACATAACACCGTATCTTACTGTTCCCTAGGCAGACAAATATCCTGAGAGATGTTCCTATCCAGAGGTGAGTGTGCAAGGGCAGACAGAAAATACAGCACCATTAAGGACGAGATAAAATACATGAATGAAATATGTGCTACTCAACATGACGTCTTTATGTGACAAGGAAAATATCCAGTGGTTCCTGTTTGAAATCTAAACAAAACACACCTTTATTAGCACATCATCTCCCTGTCTCCTTCCTCTGTATTCTTAATGACAGTACGAAAGCTGCTGGCTAGAAACTCTGCTCTCGTGCCCACATTTCACTTACACTGGCTTTCACAGTAGTTTAAAATTTTGTCAATTTTATTAGTTTTATATAAGCCACAGTGATCAATCATGAAGTAAAAATGCAATAAACATTATTGCTTGACAGCTGCTTGGTGACCCACGTGAGACTAGCTGATGGCATTACTCCAGTATCTAATTTAGAAGTGTCTACCTTCAGATTAACATTAATTGCCGTCCTTAGTAGCAGCACGAGCGAAGAGGCTAAGGACCAAACGGGGCATGACAATTCAGCAGACTGCTTCTCCCACAGCCGAGGGGAGGCAGACAGGCAGCCTGCAACAGAGCAACTTCTTTATTATTCCCAGGCAGAGGCAGATACAGAGACAGTGCCCTGACAGGTCTCTGCAGAGGGTGACAGATGAGTTCACAGATGATGAAGTTTTAAACAAAACAAATAACAATCATACAAAAGACAGAGAAAGCAGATTGCCTCTGATGTGACCAGACAGTATCCTCTGAGGATACTAATGGAGTAGAGAATTGATTTTAAAGCTTGCCTTTTGCACCACACACAGTAAGAAGTGCTTGAATCAAACATGAGCATGTATAAAGATCCTTTTTCCTGGAAGACAGTTTTAGAATCTGAATTCTGGCAACACGATGTGCGAAACACTAAAATATTTATCAAGCAGTTTTGGGCCAAAGACCCAGGCACAGGCTCTGCAGTATTTTGACAGAGGTCTCTCGTGGCAGGGAGCTCTCAGTACATCTGAAAAGATCAGTTCCTCATGGATGGGGCTCTTTTTGTCAATCCAAACCCAAAGATTTTATTTGTCCTCGTTGACAGGATTCATTGTAACTGCAGATGTTACGAAGCTAACAGCATCAGTAACTTCTCCGTTTGTTTGGGATTACAGGAGCTTTTATTTGGTGTCTTCTCAGAAAATCCTGGCAACTTCCTCCTCTGGACAGAAGGCAGCTCAGTACTACGTGGAACAGAAACCTGTGCATCCTGACAGCGCATGTTGAAGCATGGTGGAGCTAAAACGTAGTCACAGAATCATAGAATGGTTTGGGTTGGAAGGGACCTTAAAGATCATCTAGTTCCAACCCCCCTGCCATGGGCAGGGACACCTTCCACTAGACCAGGTTGCTCAAAGCCACATCCAGCCTGGCCTGTTCAGCCAGTCATGTTCAGTGGAGCACGAAAACGGAGTGTTGAACCCACAGCAAGTTTATCAGAAGGCTTGCCACTGATGCACAGGACAGTCAGATGGTCTCACAATGCTCTCAGTCTGGTAATGGAGGATGGGCTATCTTAAAGAGAGTCTTGGGCTTAGCAGAGGTGAGACGCATCAACCAACTGATTCCAAGCTAATAAATGGTCTGGGGAAAAGCCTCAGCAACCTTCTCAAGCTGCACAAGCAACATCATCTCAACCACCACCTCACTGTGTCCTGGTCTGGTTTGGGACAAAACCCCACTACATGGGTACACAGCTGGAACGCAGGCAACTAAAACAGCACACAGCATGGACATAATTCTTACAGCCAATGTAAAAGTGATCCTCATTAGCTAAGAAGCCAGGATATGCCTGTCAATTATATTAAAAAAATAGATGCTGGCCAAGAATGATTCTCTAAGAAGTACTTTGCATGCAAGTGGGTATCAGGATCCAATTAATTTAGGAGATAGAGTACACCTTGCAAAGAAACCAGTCCCATGGGCAATGATGCTTGTACCAAGAGATCAGCAGGGGACGTGGGGGGAGGAACGGGGTTAGGGAGAGTTGCCAGGCTGCAGTTCAAGGAAGAAGCTTTGATCTAAGACAGAAGGAAAAAAAATAATTAATAATCCTTTAGACCCTATCAGCATGGTTTATTTATCAAGCTAGAACCTATTATGACTGTACTGATTGCTTTGAAGTTCCCTGGCCTATGTCAATTGTTTATTTATGATTCCATAATTAAGTTATGCCAGAAGTGCCAGCCTGGGAATTAGAGTGCTTCCTAAGGGACACTGAACACGAGTACGTTTTAGCTCCACCGTGCTTCAACATGTGCTGTCAGGATGCACAGGTTTCTATTCCAAACCGGGCTCCTCTTCCCTGGGGCTGAAAGATGTTGAGTGCTTCATAACAATGACACTAATAACTTGATTGAGAGAGAAAAAGACTGCCACTTAAAAACCAGCATCTGTCAGACCGCGCACAATCAGGA
>NW_010257306.1:38670-71778 GCF_000690775.1 Eurypyga helias
ATATGGAGGCTGATGCCGCTGGTCAAGTGTGGGAACTGAGCTCCACTGAAGTCATGATAACAAGCAGTGACAGTCGGAAGTGAAATATTATATATTTGAAGGGGGGGGGGGGGGGGGGGGATGGAGGCTGATGCCGCTGGTCAAGTGTGGGAACTGAGCTCCACTGAAGTCATGATAACAAGCAGTGACAGTCGGAAGTGAAATATTATATATTTGAAGGGGGGGGGGGGGGGGGGGGCAGGGAGGGAAGTGTTAATTGCCTGGATTTTCTCCTCCTACCATACTCCAGCCACAAGGAAAAACAAACAAACAAAAGAACTCCAACCCACAAAACAAACCTCACCACACTCAACCCACAGCAAAATTCATCTAAATTGAGCTCACAAAAAATTCATTTCTACAGGTGATCCATTTCCCCCAGCGCTAGGCAGCTCCCTACAACATATCCTAGGGCTTTTTACACTCCAGCTTCTGGCTCAGTATTTTTAAAGTATGCTCTTCTCTTAGATTTTATTTCCCAACTTCTGCTCTTCTTCTTCCTGGAAACACATTTATCAAATATAACTCAGTCATTAACAATCTAATGCTCTTTCCCACTTTCACAGCACTATACCCACTCCTTCCCTCCTCGCAGCATACGTTAACACAGGCATTTTCTATTCCTCCGAACCTTCCCCTTCCATACTGCAATCTGCCTGCAGTGCTTCTCTTTCTTCCACTCTGACTGAAAATCCAAGTACAAGAAACAAATACTACACTGTACAAAGCCATCATTACCCCCTTCTTTGTCTCTTCACCATACTCTGGAGATGCCACGTTACCAACAGGCCCTAATTTTTTAAATGTTTGTTTTTAAATTCCGCTCTCACTCTTCCCTATCCAGTAAATTTGGAGTTCTCCTAATACAATATCTTTTCTGTTTTAAGCATGACAATTTGCCACTGAGTTTGAGAAGCCTCGTTATTTCTATTAGAGGTCATTAGCCACAAGGTATGAGGGATTTGCTAACACTAGTGACCATGCCCCAGAGCTCTCCTATGACAGAGGCAAGGTGTTCAGTTTCTGAATGACAAACTAGGGCTCAGGGAACAAGGTACCCAATCACGTCTCACACAAAGGAAGGAGCCCAGCTCTGTAGTTTGAAAAGAATGTTTAAAACAAAAAACCCAGACAAACAAACAAGTTACATGATAATTTTCTCTCAAGCACTGTGTGTTCACTAATGAGAGATCACTTAAAATACCTGAATTCTAACTAAATCCGAAACATTCACTAATTTTAACTAGTTCCCTCCTTAGGTGAGAAGTGTTTCTGCTCCATCTGAGTCCTGTTTCCAAGGTCCAACATGATCAGGGCATTCAGAGTCCCTGGGTTCCACACTAGTGAGGGAAGGAAGCTGAACATGTTAAATGCAGCTCTTTCAATTGTGTCCCATTCAGTCTTCAAAGTCCACATCAGCTGCCAAATGCAATTTCTTCTGGGCTTTGAAGTACTTATATCCTAACTTCAAAAATATCTCTGTCACAATCTCTCATTGTCAAATCATGGCTCACCAGCAACAAATGTCATTAACCTGGCCCTGTCTTCTCTTCTTCAGACAGCATGGCTAACACCATGCTTGGTTTTAACTATGCCCACTAAAATCTCCTACTGCAGATTTTGAAGTATTTCAAGTTCTCGCCAATCCCTTTTCCACATACCTTCCATTACCATACAACATTTCAGTACATTGATAGTTTTCTAGTTCATTCTTCATTAAAAAAATAACTCCATCTTCAGTCTATCTTTCTGTCCAGGAGAAAGCTGCCAGAATTTAGAAGCTTTGTCCTCTCAGTCAATTTAAAAGTATACCAGATGAGCATTGGCATGTCCAAACCCAGCATAATGCTTTGAGCTCGAGACACTCTGCATATTCTAGAGTGTAATCTTGAGTCCCACAGCCCTGGACATCCTAAACCTCACATTTTCTGTGCTAACAGCTAGGCCGCCAGTACCCATCACCTCCTTTCTTCATTTATTTTTGGCACTAGAAACACATATGAGAAAACTGCCGCCTTCTTAACCATCTGGATGACATCCCATTGTTTATTTCCACAAGCAATCAAGGGAAGTCCCACCCAACCATCTCTCCCTTTCCCAGATCCATGAGTGGCTCTGTGCCGCATCTGAACACTGGGAGAGCGATTGGTTCTTCTGTTTATGATACACAGCACTCAGAAATGGCTCTGCTCTCCAGGGCAGTCCTGCAGAGTAGAAATGGTGATGAACCAGAATTCAATTATGTAATGAGAAATTGCTTTAATTAGCCAGTTAATTGACTCCTCAATTGCAATAAGTAAAATCACTCGTTTTTACAAGGCACAGTTTTTTTTTTTTTTCCTAAAGGGCTCCCAGGAATCAGCTCTGCTTCTCACTCCCCCTACCCAGTCCCAGAAAACTAAAAAGGATCTAAGAGTGCTGGTGTGCTCCTGGAGGATCACACATCTGATTACTGTTTCACAGTATCCTCTCAGCATAAGAGGTAGGCAGAGGTAAGGAGAATTGCACCAGGGTAATGAACCAGTCTTCCTCTGATGGAAAGAAGCCTGAATTTGAGGTGGGATGACACGGAAATTAATTGAGCTCCCTTAATGCTGTCATATTTTTACTTTAGACTAAAGTATCCCAATTCAGAAGGACATGGACTTCTCAACACAAGTGAGACCCAAGATCCATACACGTGGATCAAGAGATCTGCTCAAATGTCAAAGAAGGGGTACAGAGTGCCTTGGCAGATCTCCCGAAGACACAGTTCAGGCCAGTTAAGCAACGTTAGTTAGTTAGTTCCAGATGCCTCAAAGATGAGCAGGAGAGGCAATCTAGGCTGCTTCAGCAGAACATTGCATCGAGCACCCAGTCTGGGATTAGGATACTGCAAGTCAAGACCCAAGATGGATGGCAGAATTTAGTCGAAGAGAGCCAGCTTCAGTTTACTGCAAGTTTGGATTTGGCAACCCATTTAATAGGGATGTAAAACTCCACTCTGAAACAGGGAAAATAAGAGAACGGCATTCTGAGTCAAGCAATTTATTAGCACAAGGGAATTCTGATCTGGAACAGGAGGTATTGCTAGTGCCATTAGTCACCAGACTTCACACAGTAACAAACACGAAGAAGAGAGAAAGAGTCAGACTGCAATGAACCACCAGGCTCTGTCCCAGGACCCTACAATTCTGGTTATTTCCTGGAGAGCTACAAGGACTTAAGAATACTTCCTGTACCACAGAACCATCACCACACTGGCAGCTCCTGAAATCTTCCACCTTCTTTCTTCTCTTATCCTGCCCCATAAAGCTTCTGTGACAAGGTTCTCTGGTGCCCCACAACACATGCCACTGCCATAGTGGATCTTCACAGGGCAAGCCTCTGTTCTTGGGGTCAGTCTGCCTCAAGGGACAGTCATTCCCTTCACTAAGAGAACTGCAGACAAGTCTTTGTGCTGGCAGGGTTCTCCAGCAGCTCCCACCCGCAGGACTCACTCAATGCTCTCACTGTGCTAGTGACCTTCCATCTGGGAGGTGACCTTAGGGCTCATGCAACTCGCCCGCTTCCCCTCTTCTCCAGTCTTGCAGCAGGTCATCTCCAGGAGGCAAATAAATAATCACAAATGAAGTGTGCAAAAGGCACGCTGGTGAGTCCTGTGACATTTTAAACATCTGTTTAATAGCAAGGGATGGAAAACTGGATGAATGCAAAGCAGCAGGGCACATGGCCCGATGGAGGGCTGAGTCCGACAGCAGTTTTTAAAAAAAATCAGACAAAACATCTTGCCTTGGTGAAAGGGGAGGTAAAGAGAATCAGCGGTGTGATATCGTCACTGGAGTTCACACAGGACTTGAACAGGAATTGCAAATATTATTTATACATAAACTCCTCTTGTAGGAAACCTTAGGTAAAATTAACAGGGAACACCTGTGTGTCTGAGTAGGGCTGACATTTTAAACTAAAGCCAAACACTGTAATAAAACTAAAATCAGCAGCAGTATAGCAAGTAAGTCACCGCTTTTGATGTGGATATGCCCGGAATGATTTTGGCCCAGCATTCTGTACCTAAAGCAAGGTGAAGTATCACCAAAATAATGCCTTTCAGTATGAGCAGCAGCTGCTCCTGCTGGAGCCTGCAGAACGCAATATACTCCTCCTGTGAGTGTGTATGCAAGTAGCTCCCAAAACAGGGGCAAGAATCCCAGGTGGGATCACAGGTCACATGGAGTTGAACTGCACTAGAAGGGTTTGCAACAGCAAATGAGGACACAAGCAGAGAAGTTTGAGCGCCACTTTTGTACAAAACTTCCACTGAAGAAAACTGTCATAGGTCAATTAAAAAAGCAAAATCCATCAGCTTTTGAAACATAAGTCACTGCAAAA
Organism: Eurypyga helias; assembly: GCF_000690775.1. Lineage (NCBI taxonomy): Eukaryota > Metazoa > Chordata > Aves > Eurypygiformes > Eurypygidae > Eurypyga > Eurypyga helias. The sequence goes on from NW_010257306.1 coordinate 43,078, forward strand.
GCCTGGAGAGTTGGTTTCCCAACAAAGCACTGGATTTTAAATGAACCAACCAGCTTCGGGAAACACATGTTGAAATGGATGGCACAAAACCAGATACAGGACCAGCATGGACAGAGGAGACAGACCCTAGATAAAAGAGCTGGTCAGGTTCTGGACACTTTTTCTCTTACACTGCTCTGGGGGTCCCTAACACATCTGGCTGGCACCAGAGAACAAGAACCTTCTTGGGAGACTCACCAAATGCCCAAAATACATTACATAGCACTGAGTAAAAGAGGCTTACTTGCAAATTACTATTAAAATATTTGACAGATCTTAGCTATTTTTCCTTTTTGCGTAATGACATTGCTTTGTTCGACAGCAAGAACACAGAATTCCCATGACAGAATTACATTCATTACAGCTTTCCCCTCAATTGAGAATATACTGTCAGGACCAATTCTACACGAAGCCAGTCCTTTAGCATGTATAACACCAGATACGCAAGGACGGACTGCGGCAGCCTTTCAAACCAGTACAGACGTTGCCACAGACGAGTTAGAGCCTAGAATAAATGTCATTTCTGAGGTGGTTGAATGGAAATTTAAAATAGGCAAAATCAAATTACCCATGAGAAATCCAGCCTGAAACTCTGACCCGAATTTGGTCAGAAAGTTTGCTTTGTCTGACTTACTTAAATCAGGAGCTCAGCATTCAGTCCAAGACCGAAAGGTACGTGGGGTAAGAAGATAGAAATGACAAATCATGCAAGGCAGTACGCACAAAGCACCGTGCCCAAACTCAGAAGGTGCGATACTGCATATGCAAAAATCTAGCGCAGGATCTCTGCAGGAGAAGGGTGTTTCTACGAACCCCTGAAATAAGCTGGGAGACCAACGCATCCAAAACAGTCCAGACTCGCTGGGTGACCAGCAAGGGATTAACAAAACCATTGCAGAGTAATAACAAATGGAAAAATAACCTTGAGAATCTCAAACACGGTCAGATTTCTTCAGTAATAAGTGCATGTATGTACCAACCCAAACTTTAACCTACTCTAAAACAGCACTGGTACTATGGCAAGAGAAAACCCATTAGCTGATTTGATTAATAGCTCTGTGGTACGGCCAGCATATGAAGCAGGGCAGTTGTAACCACGCTATTTAATAAAGCAGAGATCCATCAGCTGCGGGACAAGCCGCGGTGTTTGAACACGCACAGGGAAAGGCCTCCATCCTCCCTGCGTATAACCCTTGTGCCATTCTGTACAGAGCACGCAATCTCTTCCTACGTGTACGCTTCTCTGTGTTTACTTACAGGCAGCCACCACGCCCAGGACAGCTCCTCCTGGCAGCCCCCTGGGGTTCAGTCATCCATCCTGCCCCTGGCACCAGGGCACAAAGAGGCAGCAGCAGAGGAAGGGAGCGTTGAGGAAGAGGAATGAGGATGTGTCCAGTTTCCAACGAGCATTTCTAAAGGAGCAAAGATGCTGGGTGCACAGACGGTGCTTTACACTTCACAGCAAAGCCCTCATCTGGGAAAGGAGAGCTGACAGACGGCATTGTATGTACTGCAAACGGCCACATTCATGGAAACAAGGAGAGAGAAGCAAGCGACCCCTCCAGAGCCAGCAGAGCCGTCTGTTTATTCCCCTGTTTGTTTGCTCTTTCAGACTTAAACGCTTCAGCAGATTTACACAACTAAGTGCACTCAAGAAGTGGGCAAACTGAATATGAACACTAGGCCAACTGGCTGCAGTGTCCAAGGAACAGAAAGTGGTTATTAATCCTCTGAATTGGATACCAAAGCACCGCCTGTGCCCCATGGAGCTTCCCAGTGGGGTCCCCTCCCCGTCCTTCTGCAGAGCAGCACGGCGGGGCAGCTGCGGGCTGGCTGCAATACCTACCCAAACTGCGCACCATCCGGCCCCCATATGCAGGGGACGGGCAAGTGTTAGCAGGAGCCTAAAGCAATTAGTGGAGAAAGAAAGTAAGATACTCAGAAGTAATCTGCACTTGGAAGTTTACCAAAACAGCTCTCCCAAAATAGTTTTTCCAGAAGAATTGCCACAATAGATTTTTTTTCAAACACAACTGGCCCCTTAGCTGGGCAAGCTCTGGGTTATCTTGAAAACTTGCCTCTTCCAGAGCCAGCAGATATCCCTCCAGGCACCCTGCTGCCCAGGGCACCCCTATGCTACAGCAAATCTGATACTGTTTGAAATGCAAATGGCACAATTTTAGACTTCTAAACCATCAAAGTTGGAAACTAGTTTGCAATGGGAACACTGCCTTCATGGGTATTTGTGCATGTGCACACAAAAGAAGATTGAGAGTCCAGAAATGAAAATGAGATTTCAAAGCTGCTGAAATCCTGCAGCTTGCATGTCCTCCCCTGTCTGTCAAACCCAGTTTCTTAGGAATATATTTACAATGCCTAGACAACTGCTCATCAAACCCAAGCACATGTTTTTGCAATTTTTGACAGTTAGAAGAGCATATATTTGTTCAAGTTTATTTTTATAGTGTTCAACACTATATACCAAAGCCTCAGCAGTATGGAAACCAACAGCATTTTCTTCTACCCAGCTGTAACTTTTCCCCTGCCACAAGCCTGCACAGGAGGATGGAAAAAAGATACCTATTCACATCTTTACATCCTTCTGCTTTCCTTGTGCAGTTCTCACACCAGGAGAGAGAGCAGAACTTCTCCTGTCCAACCACAGAACAGTAGTGAATGACAAGCTGTTCTCCAAAAATGAACCATCTACAGCTTTCCCTCAGACCAATGAAGTTACGTGATAGATCCTCATTATCCCTATCATTTTCAGCTGTGTGCCAGCAATGAGACTTCCCCTTAGTGTAATATCTGTGACACTATCTTCTACCTTTGTATACTATGATCTGCACATTCTTCTAACTCTTCCTGCTGTTATTGCTCCAGGCATGATCCTGTAATATTTGAGTTGCCATAAATAGTGCACTCTACATTACCTAGACAATATATTAATGATACACAGTTGCATTGCAGTGTCAAGCACACAAAAGTTGTACAATCTTGGTTCTGTGCTCTTACGTGTCCAACACATTCACCAGTGAATACACTAATTTTATGGGGCAGATCAAGAGGCATCATATCATGGAAGAACATAATCCCAGAATAGGAGAACATGTAATTGCAAGCAGTATTCACAAGCACACAGACATTCTTGCATATGTATTTGTTCCTTTTGCAGTAACATACGCCAGCACTTTAGAAACATGCTGCTCGTCTTATAAAACAACCTGACAAAAGGAAAATACAATTTTTATCTCAACAAAACCTGAAAAGAATTTTATAGTTGGACTTCCTTGGTCTGCAGGGCTTCTTCCTGTTAGATTTCAAATGCCTGCCACAGAGGAAGATGGAAAGGTCATTAGCACCCTCCCCACAAACCACGGGAATCCTTTACATTGAGTTGAAAAGCATTAGGCTTTCAGAACAGAGGAACTACTGCTGGGTTTCCCCCCAGCAGACTTGCTTTGCTCTGCAGCGCTTTTGACCAGCTGCCACAATAGTTTCTTCTCTGCTCTTACAGTTGAGTACCAGACAGCTCTCTCTAGGCCACAGCTTGAGATGTGCTCACCAGGCAATCCAAAATCCTCAGGTGTTTCACACTGTCACTGCTACTGCCTTCACCTCTCTTGATTTCCCTGGAATAAACTCCTTTCAGTAAATCCTAAACCTGGGTTGCAATCTGACAGCAAACAATACCTCAGTCTCGGAAATGTAACAGGAAGCAGGTTCCCTTTGGCCTTTAATAGCTAACTGGGTACCTCCAAGGTTTTTTTAGAACTTTGATGAAGAATGTACCAAACGCACAGTACCACCAATCCAATTATTTTTTAAATTCTTAAGGAACTTCATTCAGAGATCCACAACTAAAGCTGCAGAGACCATAGTGCTCTACCCATCCCCTCCTCTCCAACACAAAACACCCCCTGCCCTTTGCCCAGCTCCTGTCTTGCTGCATCTGCCTCTTCAGATTTCCTTTTGTTTGCCGGAACAGTCTCCTGGCACAACCAGCTTCCATTCACTCCATCTGTCACCAGTCCAATGTGATGGACTCCACAAACTGAAACGAAGGTGTCTAAGCTTCTCACCCAGCTGCACTTTATGTCCTTCCATGCTGCTCTTCCAAAACCATCATTACCACATTCCAGTCAACCAGGCTCAGTCAAACTCCAGATTGTGTCCTAGGGATGCCCAGAAAGCTGCTGCCATCTCCAGAAGCAGGAGCTTAGGAACAAGGACATAAAATTCTCTCAGTATTTTTCATGGCTCCGATTACCATGACAGATGTACGTTTACCCTTCTCTGAAGGGTCAGCAGAGTAAGACATCCAAGGGAATGCCTGCCTCACAGAGACCAGCCACCTGCAAGCAGACTATAAATACAGTCTGCAACATAGACTATAAAACTCTGCCCATCCTAAAGCAACATTTGAGTTATGCCAACTCATCCCGGCACGGGCTGAAGACATGGGATTGTCTTACAGCCTCAGAGTTCATAACCTGCAACCCCATGTTTCTGCACAGCTACAAACACAGCTGCTTGCAAAGGGGCAAGGTTTTCATCCCCTTCAGCCAAGTACATTTAAACCAGCAGGGTGTGAAACTCCACGGCTTGTTTTTCCTCAACAAACAAAATCTCTTGGCTTGACTACATCTCAGCATTACACATCAAAATTTACTCAACTGAATTCAACATATTCCAGAGGAGCACAGGATATACAATGTAGGGATGAAGAACTGGCCATAGAAGGCGTGATTTAAAAAAAACAAGGAAGATAAATAAAAAAATGAAAAAATTTGGCACCTTTTAATAATTCTTTTGAAGCTGAATTCAGTAGTTACTGGCACATTTTGAAGCACTCACATATAAAAGGCAATGAGATCCAAAGCTTCCAAGACCTACACAGCCTCTAAATTCATACAACAAAAATAATAGGTTTATGTCTGAGGCTGGGGGGGGAAGCCTGAAACTGCAAAATCATTCTTCTGAATATGCAAAAATATTTGAAAAGTGGTATAAAGCTTAGTGGAATTCCAGACTCTCACTAAAAGCTATTCTTTTTTTTTCTAGTAGTTTCCCATATTAAAAGCTTTTTTGAACAGAAGTGTGTTTTGCAGTGTCCACAGAGAGCAGTGCATCATACAGCATGTTCCTGGAACTTCAGCACAAGTTCTCGTGTCTGATGGAGAGCCAGGAATCCATCTAGTTGCAACAAGTTGTCCTTTCGGTTAAGAGAAATAAGTAGCATGCAGAGAAGACAGACCATATGATACACTGTGCACTGGGGCCCAAGAATGATCTCTCTTTCCAGGATCTCAGTCACTGGAGATTTCATACAAGTTATTTTTCCAGCCCTGCTAATTGCTTGCCAGGTACAGACTGGGAGGCACCTTCACCCTCTCACGATTTAAGATGGGCTTTCCTAAAAGCACAAATCAAGTTTTGGGAATCATGTTCCAGATTCAGTGGGGATCCCTGCAGTGCCCCACTCACACAGCATCCCCCCGTCAAGCTATAAACTCAGTCTGCTACGTTAATGAGCAACATTCTATGTTTGTGTTGTAGGATTCAAGGATTTTTACAACAACAAACCAACCAACCAACCCCAACAACAAGGAAACCCCAACTTTAAACACTCTGAGCCTACAGGCAGCAGTAAGGACTCCTGGGAAAACAACCCCAGATACAGCATCCAGCCTGAGGAAGCTGCTGAAAACAAACCTTCCACCACCCTTGCTTTTACTGTTGCTAGAAAGAAAAAACTGCGCAGTGAACAAAGCCCATCTGAGAAGAACAGACTGGTGTCTTTTAAACATGATGACCCAGCAGAAAAGCTCAGACTGTTCATGCCCCACTCTCTTGCTACAAAGATGCACACCCACAAGTTCCTTCTTTTGAGGAATTTCCCAAACTGTATTGACTGTAAAAGCCCCAGTTCCACCTTCAAACAGGAAGTCAGTCCCAGAAAGGCACAGAGCATCAGGAGGGCTATATAATTTAGTGCCATCTGTTCCCACACCCTTTTGCTCACAGCCAAGGAGAAGCCATCTTATTTCTATTCAGCTTTTCCTACCCTCTCCAGCTTACCTTGCTTCACAGCTTCTCATGCTCCACCATGAGCCTCCTATGCCTGTGGGCTTTTTTCTTCCCTCTCTTCACCCTCTCCCACTGATTTATTTTATTAAACACACCTGCCTGCCCCTGATCCACCTGTTCTTTCCATGTGCACTCACACAAACCCAGGCACACATGCTGCTAGCTAATGCTAACTACATTAAACCACTCCTGGTAGATGCACCTGTCAAACTGAGGAGCAGAAAAGAAAATAACACCGTCTAGCTGGGATCAGACTTGCCAACCAAGGCCTTGGAAAGCAGTGCATCAGCACTGCGTTCACCAGACACCCCTTGGGAATCTGGGTCACCCTGTCACCGCATGCTGAAAGCCGAGCCTCAAATGAGACAGGAGGAGCAAAATGAGATTCAGCTCCTCACCGTTGCCAGAGCTGAAGGCAGCCTGAAATGAAGCAAGAACGAGGCATACATTATAAAGGCAACAGCATAGTGATGCATCCGCAGAAGTGATTCCTTCCTAGATGTTTTCACATGAGAAGACGTTCTCTCTGCATGGTGCCCTGACAGCTTATGCCCTAAGGTACTGAAATCTGAGCGTGACACAGAACATGTCCACATACTTGTTCAGAGATTCTGCAGACTCTCCAATCTTTTCTTTACCACAAAGTGTGTAATAAAATCCTAGCTAAAGAGCAGATTTCTCACCAACATCGATTTGCCTTTTCTTCCCATTATTTTAAAACGCACTCCCCTTCATGGTTTTATCTAAAACTGGGAAAATTTTGCAATGTTTGCTGTCAATAACAGTTCAAAATTCTACATTGGTAATGTTGAGAGCCTTAGCGTACTGGCTGCATCTCAACACTTTAAGCATCAGAACAAGATTAAGTAAGTAGTGTCATACAAACAATGGCGTGCATCAAAATTCCCAGCTCTGCTGGAGAAACTGATGGAGAGGACTTGGCCTTAAAAACTGGAAAAATCTGCAAAACACTTAATGAGAAAATATTCATTTCTTTGTCTTTCTTTTCATAGCTTGTCTTTTTAAAAAGAATTCAGTGTTCAATGTGCTGTTGCTGTTTTCTTTATACCCACTTTAGGAGCACTGAAATAGTGGGGGGGGGAGTCACAAAAAAAGATGAATATCCAGAAAAAAACCCCACAAACTAATTGAAAACAAACAGACAAAACAAAACAAAAGGAAAAGCACATGTTCAAAATCCCTCTAAATACAGATGGATTAAATAATTAGTATATATGTGCATGTATATGTATATATGTGGATAGTCTTCTTTATAAAGGGAGAAAAGTCAGAGTTTGGTATCAGTATTTGCAATATGTGATACAACCATTTCATTTTAGTGAATCAGTGGAACACAGGAAAGACAGGTATATTAAGTTTAAATGGGAATTTAATCTACATCATAAATACAATAAAAAGTCTTAAGTAAAAGGTGAAATGGTTGGAATATTTTTTCCTTGCAAGGCAAGATGGTTAATAAATGACACATCACATTGTAAAATCTGGAAGGGCTTGGTTTTCCTGTGAGCGAGATTAATGGAGTGTTTACATAATGCTTGCCTCCCGACAAAAATGAATTGTGCCTTGTTGCATTAAAAAAAACCCCAAACTCAAAAGACTAAAAAACTCACACTTTCTGCAGCTGTGAGGGTACAAAGTTGTAATCTGCCTGAAAGGAAACTCAGAGGCCTGCTTGGGCAGGTTGCTTGTAAGAAGTGTGCTAACACTTCCAACAGAGCAGCAGCATAATGCTTAAAACCAGTGAATTCTAGAAAGGTATAAAACTGTGGCTACACCACATTCATTAAATGAGTGTGACAAGACTGGAAATGAAATCACACATCAGGTCTTGGAATAACATTGTTGAGGTATATTCAAAGTTTAAGATGTATTCTGTTAAATACAAACTTTTTAAACCTTCTTTATTTTTATATTAATTCTTTAAAACATTTAATCCTCATTAAATTTACACAACAAAAGAGGTTTTCAAAACTTTTGTTTTATCATCAGCAGGTTATAAATCTGGTATATTGCTTATGATAACAATGCCACCATACCTGCAATTTATTCGGCATCTTCTGGCATATTTTGTTCATTTCTTTCTATTATGAGGAGTAAAGGCATTTGCACATTACTGAATGTACAAGAGATCTTGTCTGTATGCATCTCTCTTGTCCGCAAACTCCATGTTTTAAGTGTGAATACAGCTGAGGGACACTTGCCAGTCAAAACAGATGCTCAATTCCTATACCAGGGAATGTAGCACAAATACAGGATTTGCTTTAATGTATTCACAGCACATCCAGCCCCAACTACTTCCGAGACTCTTCAGTATAAATTGCAGCAGAAACTGGCTTAGAAATCAAGTTCCCATTTGGAAGCTAGCATAAAGCAAGGTACTTCGGAGGCAAAAATCTGTCCACTTAAACACAAACTGTGTTCTGTACTAAAAAAAATTTCTAGGCAGGTAAACAATTTTTATAGTGACAGTTTTCTCTGCCAAACTTTACAGATTTAGCTAGAATGAGTCACAGAAAACCAGTATGATGTCTCAAAACTGATCATGTCCAAGCAGAGCTCAATAATTTGGGGGCTGGTATGTACTGTGGCAATGTCTCGGTGTCCCCTCAGGAGCAGGGGATCAGCTGGGGAAGGAAAGAAGACCAAGTACACTAGAGGAGTGTAAGGCCGACATTAGGTACCAGTACCGTGGTTTCTGGCCAGCGGACTGACTGTTCTAGGTGGCCCAAAGCCAAGCAGCCCTCACGTAAAGGTATGCCAGAGCCAGCCAGGCTCCAGGGCCACTTGAGGATCAGTGTAACTTAAAGGCTAAACCCTCCTGTCCCAGAGCCTGAACAGAAGTTCCACGAGTCAAATCCATCTTGGCACCCTGTGCTGGGGGCACTCAGTGGGACATGCTGAGAGGTTAGAATTCAAAACCAAATCCCACAGTAATTACTAAAAAGTATCTCTTGCTCATCAATGAGCCCAACTATTCTAACACTGGCATTTCTAGAATATTTAGGATTGTTATCCTTTCCAGACAATAAGATTATTTTCTTCAGAATTTATGGCACATCCCCTAGATTACAACTAAGGTTAACAATTGTTATCTTTATCTTTCTATGCTTTGTCCTCAAACTGGTGACTATGCTACAAAATCTTGTACTACGCTATTACTATTATTCCTGGCGGGTGGATTGGAGGGGTTGTTTTTTGGACAGCACTAAACACCAGCTAGGATTACCCCTGTTCCAGCCATGTTTGCATCTCTGGGATGCGAATCTTTGCTTTGTCTCCGAGCACAACTTTACAACAAGCTTTATCTTATAAAGCACAGCAGCCAGCGTCTAGCTGATGCCAGCTGATGCTTTACGTAAAACCGCTGTCAGTAACATTTGAGAGCTATACTAACATTGCAGGCTAAGTCGTAAGAAAAAAAGAAAATCTTTTGATTCTAGCAAAAAAACTTGCGATGAAAAACAAACACTTGATTCACAAGTGCTGGAGTTGGAAAGGGAGAGAGTCAAGAACTAATCTACCATAGTAATTGGATTGAAAGATTCTGAGTTGGTGGAATTTAGTGGCTGTATTAAAAAGCCATCTCCTCCTCAAGGCTAGGAGCCAGCATAATGAAGAAAAGGCAGGAAACAAGTTAGAGAGTGCCATCCTAGGTTAAAAGAAGACCCTGTTACCTTTAAAATGGAAGGGCAGCCTGTTTCCATGAAACTGAGTTCCTCTGTCTTTTGCAGTCTAAGGCTGTTCTTTTATTATCAAAATCAGCAACTGGAAAATACATTTACCAGAGCATTATTCCCATCATTATAATAATAAAAGGGTCAATTAAAACTCAGTTAAGTGGTAAATCTGTTGTCTAGTGGGCTAACTTTAAAAGAGAATTTCAGCTACTTCAATAAAAACTAAGTAATACTGGGCATTGCACTGGTTACGTTTCCAAATTTTGAATCTCTGCTGCTTCAGAAAGTCAAATCCTCTTTTATATCCTTGTTCCTCATGTGAGAACAACCAAGCAATTCTGAGCCACTGCTCCCTTCAACAGTGGTATAAACTTCCAGAAAGAATGGGTTTTCCAGAATAATTAAATAGAGCTTCAAAATGCAATTTCATGTTTACAGCAGCAAGTAACCAAAAAAGAAGAAGTAAGACAGATTTAATTAATTAGTGTTCATATTACGTCCATTAAATGGGAATCAACAGTTCTAGGAATCTATTGCATAGCAAAAGCAGCAGTGAGGGCCAAACAGATTATGTTATAATATGCTGTATCCTATGTTAGGATAGATGACTATCCTGACGTAAGTGCAAACATATTCAGGACAAATAGGTCCTGTATTCACACTACCTCTGAGCTGTATCTGAAGCTCAACTTCGTATACCACCAAGCTTTGTGCATCACCAAGGTTTGTAAACCCAACTGTCTAAAGGGAAACTTTGTGCGTTAGAAGGACCTGTCCCTTTAGCTGCTCCAACACAACTTCTCTGTCATAGCCAGAGCCTATGTACATTCTCAGAATATTTTTTGTTTTCTACTAAAATCAGGATGAGGGAATAAAGGTTTGCAAGCTTAGAGAACACTAGATCACATCTCAGCTCCTTACAGGACAGGATAATGACCCAGCAAGTATTAAGAACAGTGACAGAAATAACTTCTCTTGATCACTTAAAGGTTAATAATCATGTATTACACATCTTACTGCCAATCAACTGTTTTAAAATTCTCACCAGGAAGGGTGTGTAATACTATTTACACTATAGACTTTCCTGGTAGGAAGTAAAATTCCTTTAAGTTTTATTTCACCACCTCTCTTTCTTCGCTGTCTCGGCACCAGAACTGCTCATTGGCTAAAACCCAAGAGCTCATACTGCCAGTTTCAGGACTTAAATTGCACACACAAAACAGTCTCTCATCCCAGGCCCACATTCTGCAACGTGGGTCCACTTTTAATTAAAAGCAGAAGCTCAGATTATCCCAACCAACCATTAAGCAGTGTAACCAGTTTTCTTAGTGACACTTTAATAGCCTGCTTTTTTAAGAACTTTTAATTCCGCATTCAGCTTCAAGTCACCAAATACTGCCAGCACTGTCGGATCTCAGCATGACAGGGAAAAGTACACTAGGTCTCTGCTCCAGGATTTCTAACAAATATGGCTGAAGAAAATTATTTGCCTGGATTATGAGGCTAACAAGTATTCCCCAAATTAATGGCGAACTGCATTCATGTTATTTTTCACTCCTGCACTTGCTAGTAAGAAGCCACCAGAGCTTTCTTCTAAAAACTCTGCTTCAGCCACAGCAGGGATGTCTAATTATAAGCACCCTGTCTGGGATAGAAAGAAAAAGAAAGTAATAGTTTGTCTAAGCTTATGGAAATGTGGCTGCATGCTTCACTTTCTGCCTTTCTTCTTGTCAAGCAAACAAAGCGGAAGGGTGGGAGGGGGAATGGCAGCACAAGCAATGAAACAGCCTCCGAAATTTCAAAGCTGAAAAGATGTTCCAACTGATGAAAGGCAATGAGAGGAGATTGCTCAGCTCTTACTCCGCTCTACCAGATAAGAGAACTTAGGACAGGCAAAATCTGTTCCCTAAGCATGGTTCATCAGGGCATAGCAAGGCTTCTGAAACATTACTGCATTTTTAATAATTCAGGAATCTGTCTGTGTCCTTCTTGATTAACGTCTATGTAGCAATTGTCCAAGCTTCAGTGAGGTTGTCATTTTGCTGCCTGGCAGTATCTGTAATTGCTTATACCAGCTGAAATGGTTATTTCAGCTTTTCAGCATCTTTTAAAGTTGGCGTCTTAATGAAGGGGCAAATTTTTTGACAGCAGATGCCAGAAATGTGCCTGAAAAAAAAAAACAAATGAGGAGAGGAGAGAAAACAAGGAGGAAACAGGAAAATTCATCTGCATCCATAGGAACACAGATTGTACAGGAGCCTTTGAGAGCATGTATTTGCCTCTTCAGACCTGTAATCACCTGCCTGCAAGAATATCCATCAGCAACAACTGGCACAACGTCTTTGGCTAGTTCAGCAGTAACCAGCATATGGATGTGCAGCTTCCACCGAAACCATAGGAGAGGGAATGAATGTCCTAGAACCAGGACTTCTCCCAGAGATTTTAATGGCTGCAAACAAGTGGTAGAGATCATTATATACCAAAATTTGCAGGGAAAGGGAGCCCCATTCATTTTTTTAATAAAATCTGCAGGTCTAAGTCACACATACATCACAGTCTTCAGTTCTGTTTCAGAAGTTTACGTGTCTAGATATGCCAGGACACTTTTTGCCACACTGCAGTTCACTGTGAACTGCTTAGCTTTGAACCAAATTCCGCTGCTATCCAAGGTCTGCTAACTGAACTGAACAGCGGTCCAAATCCAGAACAATTGAGCCCATTTTTGATGTTCTAGAGGAAGATCCCTCTCGTTAATAGGTCTCATATTCATTCAGCGTAGGTGCTCATGTTCCTCTGCTCACTGCATCAAAGTTGTTTGGTTTAGGCTTAACTGAGACTACAGAGCACCTTTGTTACTCCAGGTAATATATTTTCCCAAGACTGACAGGTAATCAGCACTTTTTTCTGTGGCAGCCAAAACACAGCCAAGACTTGGAGCCATGAAGGCATCAGACATGCAGAGATGGTTGGTAAGAGAGCCTCCAGACCAGGAAGGACAGACACCATCAATCTTCAGCAGTCTGGAAAAAATACATAATATTCTTTTGTACTGGCTATAGCAGTCTCATCTGCCCTGCACCATGAGGGATGTGACAAGGTCCCTGAATTCTTACCAAGAGGCCTGCAAGATCTTGGTGTCTCCCAGGAAAACAGGATTCATGTTCAGTTGAAAAGTGCACAATAAGAACAATAGGAGCAAGACATGTGATAGGCAAGTTCGCCACATACTAGTCCTTTGCATTCTCCTGAATCCTTGCGATTACTAAGGGGGAGACCATGACAACAGCAGAAAAGCCATTCACTGCTGACATTGGAGACACAATGGCCAACTAGTACTTTGGGTGAAATAAATCACCCACTAGCTGTTTTATTAATGACCCAACCAGAAAGCTCATACTTCATTACAGAAGATGAAAGAGACAAGTAAACCAAGCTGCTAGTCCACAGGAATGCATTAACATTCATTTAGCTGCTTCTATACTGCCGGGCAGATCAGGAGAAGAGCTGGGCATTGCTGCTATGTCAGTGCTTAGCAGGGTTTAGGTCTTGATTATATATTGAATTTCCATTTAAATTCAAGATAAGCAAGTGAAGCCAGAAAGACCAACACTGAAAACCACATACACACCAGACTGATGGGTATCTGCTAATTAACACAAGAATAAGAGTTGTCCTGGACACAGGAGTCCTGAAACTCTACTGGCTGCCCTTGAACTGTAAGGAGTAATGGTAAGCTAATAATACTAGAAGTAAGCCCTACCATCAGTAAGTACTTCAATGAGCTTTTCTCTAGGAATTAAACTTTCAGAGAGAGCCCAGTCCACATTCTCATGTGCATTTGTACATGAAGATTTTGCCCTCCTGATAATTTATTTCCACAGCTGTTCACCCAAATTCTCATTTCGCTTCTCCGCAGTATGACTGCAAAACAGAAGACAGGAAAGAAAATTGAGGCAAAAATGTCACCAAGATATTACGGCTTCATTATTTTTTTCCCTGTCATGTTTCCCAGAAATGCTTTCACATGTAGTCTACCAATGCTCTTCAGTCCACGTGCCTTAATTTTCTCCATCAAGGTATAAGTCAATAATGTCAACATCAGAAATCGACCAGAGGTAAAATTAAAACATTATCATGATGACTTAGGACAGTGCCAAACCCATCATGTTACCCACCTATAACTCCAAGACTCAAAATATCAATGCCTCAAACATCACCACTCTGACAATGATGAAAAATAGACATTGCAGTATCTACTGGGTTTGCAGGGCAAGGTTTTAGTAGTGGAGAGGGCTACAGAGGTGGCTTCAGTGAGAAGCTACTGGAAGCCTCCCCTGTGTCCAATAGGGCCCATACCAGCATGCTGGGGTATAGGTTTGTTCCACTTCTATTAGGAGGCTATTCCTGTTTAAAAAAAAAATTCTAAAATATGATCCAAAAATTGTGTGTAAAGAGGTGAAATCATCTTCCTTTATATCTACACAACCTTATTTAAAGAATGCATTGCTCATGAGACGTACCAAAGCAAAGGCTTTGAAAATTTGTTCTTCCATTCCTCCAGCAAGCCCAAACTGTTTAATGTAGAGAGGAGATGAAGAAAAGAAAGCATGGGAAAATATTGTAGTAAAGTAAATGGCACGAAAGAAAAAAGGAAATTAGGAACTCTGCAGGCTGCTACAGTGGATGGATCCCGGCAGACTGGGAAGCTGAAGAGCCACAAATAAATCAGTGAAAGATTTTAAACATCATACGGATTTCCAGTTGAAATCATGACCACATATCCCTGAGATTCAGGGTGAGAGGAAGAAGGACATTTCTGAGGAAAAGAAGAAAAAAAAATTAGACAATTATTTTTACCATAAGTACATTCATAGGGTGTTTTTAATGGGAATTCTAGTTTTAATGGGATGTAATGTCTTCAGTTTCAGAGCCTAAGATAACCACTGAAGGAGATTAGGTAGCAACTTTCACTGATGGTTTTCTAACTGGCTTCTGGCACCAATCTCTTTAAGCCCACCCTAATGGGTTCTTCACAGGACAGAATAATGAGGATGGGCCCCTGCAGCAGACTCGCTGTGACAGGTTCTGCATGTCCTGCACCGCTCCTAGAGTGACCCACTGATGACTAATTCCTGGGAGAACAACTTTTCCACCAGTAATAAAAGAAAAATAATAACAATAAAACAAGATTAACAGCGATACATTAAATTTCAAATATTGGTATGTTTTGTTTTCAGTTTAAAAAAAATTCTAGACATTGGAAAGTAAAAGATTTCTGTGAAAGAGGCCTGTTTGATTTGTCTTCCATGTAGTTCTCACCACTCTATTTAAAACCATTCATCCAAATACAAGGTATTCTCAGAGACACTATTGATAAAAGACTGCACAGAAGCCAAGCGCCGCAAGCGGCTATTTTTAATTACCCAAACTGCACTGAAAACATGCACAGCTTTACCAATGAACTTAAGGTCAGAAAGGGAAGCATGGGTTAAAAAAAAAAAATAATCATCACAGCAACAAGCTACATTCTAAGAAAAAAATCTCCCTGTGAAACCTCCCTGTCTGGCCTAGGACTGTACATCAGTGCAGGTGAAACATTTTGGGCTATTGTAAATGAAGATAAAACATGTTGGCATCTGTGTGACAGACATGGCCACAAATAAATCAAGCAATAAACAGCACAGCATGCTATCTCTGGCTTTGTGCCTCCTTTTTGTCACATTAGGGTAAAAAGTTGCATTCAAAGACCACAACTGTCTCTGAAACAAGAAGCCTCTCAACACCCCCCGCCATCTAGGCAGAAAAGCAGACAAATTCAAGTGTCTGAAGGGATTATGGGATAACAGGGAAGCCTGCTAACAAAAGCAGACAGCCGTTGTGGCTTAAGGAATCAAAATGAACACCCCAACATCTTCCCCCTGGCTCAGTGCAAGGGTTTTGCAATGACAGTGCTTGGCCTAAGACGACACTGCCGGCTACTGACTCTTTTCTGCCCCAAGCCTTCCCTGTTGTTCTTCACTAAATCTCTGTCCCTCAAAAGCTTGCCTATCAGACAGTCATTGCCAATCACAGCTTGAGTCACACCACACTTGCCACACAAACTTTTTCCAGCAATAAGAAAACATGGTGCTACCTGTACATCCAAGAGGCTTGAAGAAGAAATAGCAAAGGGTCATGCAGACAAGAGATGGCCTGAGCCTCAAAGACACTTGTTCTGCCCTTATCGTACCCTACTCCTACAAGACGCTGTATCTTTGAGCTCCTTCTCAGCTATCAGCACCTAGCATCGAATTAAAACCTCAGATCCAGGTCTTCGCAATGTGTTTGTGAAGTGCACCAACTGGTGCTGTGGTCCCGAGTGGTACTGTACGAGCCAGATTTCTCTGGTGTGTCGCCCTGACTCGCGCCCACCACTCTCCCCCACCAGTTCCTTATTTCCATGGGTTGTTTTGGCTGAGAATGGCTGAGAATCGCAAGCCATG
Organism: Eurypyga helias; assembly: GCF_000690775.1. Taxonomy (NCBI): domain Eukaryota; kingdom Metazoa; phylum Chordata; class Aves; order Eurypygiformes; family Eurypygidae; genus Eurypyga; species Eurypyga helias. The sequence continues at coordinate 59,387 of NW_010257306.1, forward strand.
CATTTTTCCAGTGTAACTGCGCCCCAGAAGAAGGCTGCAAGGTTTTCAAGACACTCTGAAACAGCGGTTGTCTGATAGGGGACGATGTGTCTGAACAGCACAGCAACTAACCATTTCAGTACCTATCCTGTAGACATGAAGCAACCTGGCAGCAAAACTTACCGCTTCCAAGAACTATCCGAGGGCTCAGGGATGGAAGCAGCACAGCGGTAAGGAGGAGGACTGGGCGATGACTCCACAAAAGCAAAGCAGGGTTTGGGGCACTCTCAGAAACAAGCAAGTCCAACAGACAGGGTTCGGTTTGGACGGCTAATTCTGGTGCATAAAAAAAGATATCATCTGGAACAGAATCCAAGATGACTTCCTCCCCCCAGTTCTTAAGGATCTACATCTAAATATTTTCTTAAATTTGTGTGTTGGGAGGTGTGGGAGGGGAGAAACATCTTACCACAGGGAAATGCTAGCACATCTTCGGTACCACTCCATGTGTATGGTGCTCCTTCTGCATGAAGTAATCTGAATTACCTTCCCTCTAAAACACTTCTTTCTTTGAAACCATTTTCTACTTTTCATATTAAAGCCTTTTTCTCAGTAAAGTCAGCTAAAATTTGTTATACATTAAACTTATTCTAAATATTATAATTATAATGAAAATGCATGGGAAGAGTTTGCTTAAAAATAGGAGGTTAAAGGAAAGGAATTAAACAACTAAAGCTGAAGATGAGTTATTTGGAAGTACAACAATGTATTTTCTCTTCCTCTGCCTACCCAGGTTTGCTCATGACAGCTATGGTTGTCAGTGTTCATGCTGTCATCTTCCTAAACAATTTTTAAAAGCACGGCGCTCAGAGTCCATTAGAGAAAGTGAAGTTCTGCACTACATCAAACTTCCAACACTAAATAGCCCTATTTAAAGTATGTTTCTAAACCCATCTCAAGAATTTATAGGTAATCTTAGTTTTGGGGCTATCTTGGCTACAGCTAACACAGTAGGTCTCTCTCAGACTTTTGGCAGTTGTGACACTCCAAGGTAGCCCAGTTGCTTTGCAAGTAAACAAGATAAAATACATCATAAATGATGCTTACACTTTATACAGCAATTTTTATTCATTAATCCAGTGGTAGCTCACAAAGGTTGGCAAGAATATTGACATTTCCATTTTAAGCAACGATGCCCGGAGAGGTTAAGTGATTTGTCCAATGTCATATAAAAATGCAGCTGAAGCCAAGGACAGACCAATTTCTGAAAAGCAGCGAAGCACAGACACCTTGCCTCAGTTCACTGAAAGCTCTGCCACCACAGCCATTGCCACTCAGTTGGAGTCCCACTTCCCCCAAAACCTAGTAGATACAGACATTGCAAATGATTTACACGTCTGTGTCTCAATGTACATATTGCTACTTATTACCTTTCCCTGGTACACAGACCTGTAGCAGGGCAGTGAGTTATACAACCATCAATCCTACCCACTGTGTACACACGCTGAGTCCTGTTGATTTTCCTCATTGATTACACGGACACATCACAATTTTGTGCACACAGCCCAGTCCAGCAGGGCTCCAACTGCCTGACAGTGCAGACCAAGCCATGGGATACTATAGGTTGAATATCCTAAATCCCACTGTGGGATTCACCTGGAGCGGCCATATCCAGCACAGGACCACACTGACTTCCTAAATTCCACCCAAATTTATGAGAGAGGATGCACTTTGGGTGATTTTGTGAACTAGTCAAAGCTTCAGGCTAAGAGAACATGTAACAGACTGGACAGAGTCACATATTGGATTGGCTCACCAGAAGCTCAGGAACAGATTTGTTTCCTCTAAGGCCACAGACTGGCTGCAAACTACTCAGAAGCCAGTTGTCTTCGGCTATTTTTAGGGCTGTGTGTCCAGATTTTCTTTAGGAAATGCATGCCAATCTTCAGCAAAAAGTCAATAAAAGAACTAATCTTTGCAGAATATCCAGACTGCGACAACCCTGCATGTGGACGTCTGACACCAGCACCATCTCCCTTCATGAACACATTTCAGCACTGACAGACACCAGAGCATCCCAGCACGGAGTTAACAGCCCCTCACATGGAGCCTAGCAGCAGGCAGGGACAGCCCTGGACCCAAGCTACCAAACATCACTACCAATATGGCCTTTTTTCAGTACTAAATTAGGGACAGCAGCCTTTAATTACTAGGGCCTCTGACTCAGATTTAAATACAACTGGACTTCTATACTGTTACTGCTTTTTGTCCTCCAGCAGTGAAATCACAGGCCAAGCATGCTTATTTTCTGTGACTACTGCAGTTTTACCATCCTTGCATTTTTCTCCCTTTTGCCTTGCTGAGTAGGTATTCATAACACATCCACGTCACAGAATCCAAGTGTCTAAACACCCCATAACCCTGAATCGCTTTTAATGCGGAAGACACAGAATCATCCTGCAGATTCCAGGAGAAGAGAAGGCTCTCGGGAGACCTTACTGTGGCCTTTCAAGCTATAAAAGGGCTTATAAAAAAGATAGATCTTTTATCAGGGCCTGTAATGATAGGACAAGGGGTAATGGTTTTAAACTGAAAGAGGATAGATCCAGAGTAGATATAGGGAAGAAATTCTTTATAATGAGGGCGGTGAGGCACTGGCACAGATTGCCTACAGAAACTGTCACAGGTTGCCTACAGAAGCTGTGGATGCTCCATACCTGGAAGTGTTCATTGTCACATTGGATGGGACTGTGAGCAACCTGATCTAGTGAAAGATGTCCCTCCCCACAGCAAAGGGGTTGGACTAGATGATATTTAAGGTTCCTTCCGAGCCAAACCATTCCATGATTATGTTCTCACAGCTGGGATCTCTGAAGCTTGGAAAGAGAAAAATATCCCATATTTATTGTACCTTTTTTTTTTTTTTTAAACTGAAATACAGCAGCTATAAACAGTTGAAAACAACGTGTATTTTAGGGATATCTAAGATTTGGTGTGTTTTTCTGTGTGTGGATCTGACAAATTGCAAAACTCATTAAACCAGACAGAGCAATTGCAGCAGCTGAAGAAGAGTTGCACTTACCGTAAGTAAGCTGGCTTAGCAGGCAGCTGTCACAGAATAACCTGCAATCTCCAAAGAATAACAACTCTCATTATTTTAGGAGAGCATCTCTTTCCCACACTGAGATGACCAATTTTGTGACTGCTTTTTTTTTATATAAACAATTGCTTAACCAACAGCAAAACAATTCATTCCCTCTGAATTTGGGCACAAAGAGGAAGCAGCAGTACATTAGACAGACCCACCTTCCTCCCCAGCAAAGGGAAATACATATACTACAGCAGAAGGAATTTCCACCTTGAATTCTCGTCCCAAGGCAAGGTCAAATGCCCTGAAACACTCCTGACAGAAGTTTGGTTTTTCTTAAAAATTTACAGTGACTGACATGCTCCCTAAACAGTTCATACCACAGTTTCACTCTTGCCACCATTAAACATCTAAATCTCCTCCACCAAAACCCTGAATTTTCAGTACTAGCCTCCAAGTATTTCAGCTTGAAAAAAACAGACTGCCATGAGGAAATCTCGATCAGTAGAATCAAAGAACAGAAATGCAATCTTTACAGTGGAATAAGGTAGTTTAACTAAACCAGAACAGTCTCAAGCCTGGTACCAATGAAATGATACCAATTTCATAGCCGGGGCAAAGCCTCCACTCCCAGAGGTGCATCACAGACATGGAGTCAGAGCCTCAAGGCATATGTTCCAGGATTAAAGCCAGAAATGGCCTAAAAGCTGCTCTATTCAAATCTGGATCACCTCATAACAGTCTGACAAGTGTCACTTGAGCCAATATAGGACAACTGCACTTCAGGGATAAGCAAAATTCCATCCAAATGTACATTAAAAATATTTATTATGAAGATAAAATATGAAATCAAATCAGAGGAAAAAAATTCTGTGGTTCACAGAAAGATGAACAATAAAGGGATAGTTGCAGCACCATATAAACCAATTAATAACCCATGCCAAAAACCGATTGCCTTCCTCTGATCCTGAACTGCATTTCGTACAGCAACCCTAAGCCTGCACATCTACTTACACATCTACTTCATAGAATCATAGAATCATAGAATGGTTAGGGTTGGAAGGGACCTTAAAGATCATCCAGTTCCACCCCCCCTGCCATGGGCAGGGACCCCTTCCACTAGACCAGGTTGCTCCAAGCCTCATCCAGCCTGGCCTTGAACACTTCCATGGATGGGGCATCCACAGCTTCTCTGGGCAACCTGTTCCAGTGCCTCACCACCCTCTCTGGGAAGAACTTCTTCCTGATATCCAATCTAAATCTGCCCTCTTCCAGTTTAAAGCCATTACCCCTTGTAGTGATTCTACAAGTCCCTCCCAAGCTTTCTTGTAGCCTCCTTCAGGCTCTGGAAGGCTGCAGTTAAGTCTCCCTGGAGCCTCCTCTTCTCCAGGCTGAACAAGCCCAACTCTCCAGCCTTTCTTCATGGGAGAGGTGCTCCTGCCCTCTGACCATCTTCGTGGCCTCCTCTGGACTCACTCCAACTGGTCTGTATCCTTCTGATGTTGAGGGCCCCACAGCTGGATGCACAACTGCAGGTGGGGTCTCACCGGAGCTGAGTACAGGGGCAGAATCCCCTCCCTCGCCCTGCTGGCCACACTTCTCTGGATACAGCCCAGGATACGGTTGGCTTTCTGGGCTGCCAGCGCACACGGCCGGCTCATGTTCACCTTTTTGTCCACCAGTACCCCCAAGCCCTTCTCCTCAGGGCTGCCCTCAGTCCATTCTCCACCCAGCCTGTACTTCTACTTGGGATTTCCCTGACCCAGGTGCAGGACCTTGCACTTGACCTTGTTGAACTCCGTGTGGTTGGCCGTGGCCCACCTCTCCAGCCCATCCAGGTCCCTCTGGATGGCATCTCTTTCCCCCAGCATGTTGACCGACACACACAGCTCAGTGAGGGTGCACACTACTCTCTATAACAAAGACCAACAACGTAAGCAATAAATCTGCTCCCACTGGCAATCTTCCAGCTTCGTGGGTATTACAGGGGATTTCTGCATTGATTCCACTCTGCTGAGCACAACGAACTGCACCTATGAAGCAGGACCAATTTTTCATTATTCTGGAGCTCTGAGCATTGATAGGTCTCATATTTTGGAAGTGTCTTTCCCATATGGCATCCATACGGAGCCAGGAATGCCAGTGGCACCTCTATTCGCAGTATGGTATTCAGCCACTAGATGTCTGTGTTATGTATCTGTACCTTACCTCTGGTTCTGGCAGAGACAAAGCTGGAACTCCAGTTTAGTAAAGTCTAGCCTGTTTGTAGACTGGTATCTTAAAGACACAGTGATCGTGCTGTTTTTCTGTCTGTTACACGACTTGTTAATATCAACTAATCAAACCAGCTGATTAATTCAATTGAGTCTGAAAACAAAGCGTAAGTCTAAAGATTATTGTTATAGGAACTTTATTGAGATTCAGAAAATGACAGCCTGTGTAAGAGAGCTCTGAATTAGCATCCTCACTGATAGAAAGCAAATTTCAGCCTGCGCACACAGCCTGTTTGATGGCAGTCAGAGATGCGCTGACAACCCACAGCATCCTTAGCTTCACACAGAGTACATGGCTTTTTCTCCTCTCTTGAGAGCACATCACAGCAATCCAGCTGATTGCTAGGAGGTTGAAAATGCAGGTAAGATACATACAAGAAGTATGCGGCAGATGTAAAGATGGCACAAAGGCCAGACAATATAAGAATTAAGCAGGGAATAGGAACACAGTTGTCCTTCGGGCCACACGTTATCTTTTCTGGTCTGTCTACACCTGGCACGACCAGGACAAATCACACTGGGCCACTTGACCCGGATTTCTGGAAGCTGCGTAAGCCTGCTAGGTTGCTGAGTCACCACTAGACCAGAGGGTAAGAGGCAAGTCCTCCTTTCGTTGTTTCTATGAAATATGAAAAGCATTTTTAAAAATTCAGATCAGACATTCCACAAACCCACCAAGTAGCACACACCGTGATAAAATGAAAAAACTAAATTTAAATTGTCCCATGAGCATAGGAAAGTCATGAGCCTAAGAGCAATGACTTGACAGGAATGCAGTACCATGCCAAACACTTCAAGGAGAAAAAGAAGAGCACAAGCATTTGCCACATGTTAATGGAAAAACTAATGCCCTCACAGCTCCTGCACAAACCCACACCAGATGGTCCCATGGGAGTAGCAGTGCTGACTTCAAAATGTGACAGGCACAGAAGTTCAAATTCTGACTGAGGATTAAATTCAACTTCTTATACTGACCAATAACACATCAACGGAACAGCAGACACTGTAGAGGGCCCAGGAGTTAAATCAAGGTCTTCTCTACTCTGAAGACTGTTAATCTTGTATCTGGAAACATCCCAATGCCTTCAAAATCACTGTTAGCCTTGGACACCTTTGGCTGCATCAGATTTCAAGTTTAAGTCTCAGTGCTGATGATCAGCAGCTGAGTTTCCAAACTCTAAGTGCCTTACAGCTTGGTGAGACTTTTCTGCCTCAGAGACAAAAAGAAAATAAACTGTCCCAGCAGGTATTAAAATATTACAGTGCCCCTTACAAGATCTTCCTGCTGTTGCTAGCAGAAGGGAAGAGTGCACTGTTCCCCCCCCCCCCTTGCAGCAGCTGCCGTTGCATGCGGGAAGCACTGTAGCACGTTGGTCTTTGACGGTTCATCCAGCAACCTTGGAGTACAGCCCTGACAAGATATTAGAACACTTTGGAAGGACTCTTTGGAAAGAGTCAAGGGAAAATTGCAACAGACTTGAAAATTTACCAGCAACAGAATTTGCATATGCACAGCGACCCTCTGCCATATTTATTGCTTCCTCTCTCTCTCACAGCACCTGATAGATTACTGCATAAACTACCTGGAAGCAATTGAGAGGAAGGAATTGAACCTTCCTGTGCATCAGGCATGAGGAGGATTCATCCTGCACTGAGGATGAGGAAAGTCACTCAGTTGACTCAGTTGTCAGGATGTCTTCTTAATTATTGTGGTATTTAAAGAGAAGAAATGTACAGTTCTCAAACATGATTCTGCCAAAAGTGGTATGAAACTTAAAATCCTTAGACCAGAAGAGTGCCACAACAATACGACCTCTGGAGAAAGAAATAATTCTCTGACCAGGATTTTGCAGAGTCTTAGATTTCAGGTGACTTAAAACTGTGCCTGCTGTTGCAAGATCAGCATTAATTGAAAATTAACTATATGTGCCAAGAAAAGAATAAAATATTGATTGACTGAGCTGCAGGTTTTATTTACATAAGGATCTGATTGCCACGTTCATTCTTATGCAAAGCAGAGAGAGAAAGCTCTTTCAGCAGGCATTTTAAAAAATCAGATCTAAAAATAACGTTATGCTTTGGCTTTATTTGTAAAACGCCTGGGAGTGCACGCCCATGTGTCTTTCTTCAGCAGCCCCTACGAAATGCAAGAACTAGGCTGAGGAAACCCCTGCAATACCCATTGACTTCAAACTGGAGATGAGCTTGCTCAGAACCGCAACAGAACTGACCCCAGTTCAGTAGAGGTAAGACGGAAACGAGAAACTAGTGTCCATTTCTGATTCTCAGTGGAAAGTATATCCCCCCTCAAAATCTCCCACTGTGCAGTGTTTTTTCCCCCATACATGTGAAGCTTTGAAAGTTTCTTTTTCAGCGCTGTGTCTCCAGGTCCCTGTTGAAGCCATTGCCTCACACACCACATCTTTTTGAAGTTGTAGAAACAAATGTGTGTGCTGTATTGGACTAATGCCAGAAGGAATGACCCAGCAAAGTCCGTTTTGAGAGAGACTCCCTGGAACAGAAGCAAATTGCTGGCCTTTGAAAGGCAGAAATCAGCCACCTAAGTCCTTGTCTACGAAAAACAGGCAATCCTGAAAAAATGATGAGGGAAAGCACATCTGCGTAGAAGAGGATCTGTTCAGTGCGTAGTCAGATGTAACTTTTTGATAAAAAAGGCTACCTCCATTTAGTAGCTTTCTGTATTTCATGCCTTTCCCAAACAAAAGACTGCCTTCTTCATTACAGCCATACTGGGAAAAGCACGCAACCTTGTGTTGTGTGATAACTGAATTCTCCAGACCAAAAAGTACCATGAACAACATTTTGTGTTTTACAATGCCAGTCCTAGGTCACTCCTAGCATATATCCATAGTCACAATTCATGTCCTTGTTCCTATCTGGCTATTTATAAAATCCCATTTCTTCCTCCAACATGCACAAGATAGTACACAACAGAATGCAATTCTGGATAACGGTATAATTCTGCTTTCCCTGGGGGATTGCCTATTTTTTTCCAATTGTTATGCCTCAGGAAAACAAAGTGAAAAATCTCATCATCATTACTTCTTTGCAAACAATTCTGCTCATTTTAAAAAGCCACAACACATTTCAGTGCGAAGAAAAAATTCGGTACTAAGCAGCTGAAATAAATTCTTGGGAGCAAAACTGTTGCTTTCTAAAGCTCTGAGTGAAGCATTTACTGACTAAATCTGGTATGAGAGATTTAAGTCCTTACTGGATACAGAAGAATGTTTGGGAATTTGCCATTCTCCTACATAAAAAGAAAACAAGTGCACCCAGGAGTAAATCTTTGTAGCCAGAAACAGCCAGGCATACTGCAGTGCTGCCTTCCAGAACATCTGCTCTACAAACCTAATTATCCCTCATTGCACAGATGCAAAAGACATCTGAAATGTTAGCACCTGAGACACGGAGATGATTTTAAGTCCCTTTAAAACGGACTTAAAAAAAAAAAAACATGCAGAAATAGTTCTGTAAGCTGATGCACATTCTGTAAGTCAACAAAAACTGATCCCAGTTAATTCTAATACCACATATTCCCCCAGCTGTCCCACAATGGGTGTTTATTCTCACTGCTCTTCATACTCAGTTCTCAGTGGGATGAAATGAAACTGTGGTACTACAATCTGCTACAATGCAGCCAGTTTTTCAGGGATCTGGCAGCCTCTTTTGAGTCCAGAGTGCAACAACTTCATTTAATCTTAATCTGCAGTAGAAATACCCAAGTTCTATAATCTAGATAACATCATTTCCAGAAGGAAATGTCACATTAAGCTCACTATCTAATAGCTACAAGGGTCCAGCTATCGGTGGCCCTTTTATTTGCAGATTCCTTCCTGATAATAAATTACATGTGAAATTTGAGAGATGGGATGGATGGATTTATACAAACGTGGCAAAGGAACGTATATAAATGAGGCTGAGTATGTGGCTGTACATGAGCAGCCAGCTTAAATCATTTAAGAACAGTATCCACAAATGTCTTTTCTGAAGTGAAGACATCTTTCTCTTTGTCTCTCAGGAACTCTATTTCATCTCACTGCTCTTGAATTTTCACTAACACTCAAGTGGCAAGCTGCCAAATAACTCGCAGTTGGCCAGAAGCACGGACACCTACAAGCTAAGTGATGCCACAAAACTTCCCTCCAGGATGCCATCTGGGTTGCAGTCAATATTCTTACTGGATTCAGAAGTCCGTCCTTCTAAACTTGAAAGCTGCTTCTCTTGACCAAATGCCAATTTGCTGATTTTGTTTGCAAGCACGTGCATTGAGCTGAACAGCAATACCAAGCTCCTATTCGGCTCTTCTGACCATATCTCAACTGCACTGTTTTACAAAAATAAAGACAAACCATTTCCCTATCTCACAAGTAGGTAAACTGGGAAAATGAGAGCCAAAGGGGTTTGCCATTTCAAACTTTGAAAGGCACTAATATAAAACAAAATGTATTTTATACCCTGTCCCTGTCTGAATAAATAGCCCACATTTTAATAGAGCCAAGTATCCTGCATCTCTTGACAGCTACAGTGAGACTTCTCATTTTTATGGGGTTGGAACTACATGATCTTTAAGGTCCCTTCCAACCCAAACATTCTATCATTCTATGATTTTTAAAAATAGGGTGTTTACTGAATAACCTAAATCTTACTTTTGAGGCTTATCTGCCCCACTAATAGTCAAGTGGGTAAGGTAGGCCTTTTTATTTTCCTACTGCCACTTACTGCAGCACAAACACACCTTGCTTGACATGCAGTTGCACCCTTGCCCTTCTCTGCATTGACAGCAATAGTTTTCGGTATGCAAAGCCAGTTCCACGGGAAGTAGCAACAATAAATCAGTGCAAAGGTCTCCTGCTTTCCTGTTGTGTATCTGCTGCTTGGCAAGTTTCAGGAACTGTGCTGTCACTCCATCATCAGGCTTGGCCATGAGATGGGGATAGCCACTCATTTGCACGACACCTGGGATCACACCAGCACCATCTGATGCGGGGGGTAGTTATCTGCTCACAGAGAACCGGTGAGGTCTACGTGATGCAGAACACACCACCCCGATCATGGTCAGCAATCTGAGGCTAAGGAATGAACAAGCCTGAGCACAAACAGCTCTTCATCTCCAGTTGAGGAGTTCCTCTGGTGACATCTGAGGTTAAGTTTACACAGTTTCCTTGGGCAAGGGAGAGCCGCCACAGAGCCTGCTGAAACAGGGACGGGTTTTGTCAAGCTTTCAGCCTGCCTTCCCCATCACATCCTCTTCCTGCCCTTTATAGGTTCTCCACATCAGGCATATTTTCTCAACAGGCATCACACAATCTCCATTTATAAAACCACAAAGTTCAGGCATGGCTGAGTTTCTAGCTGGTTCACCAGACCTTGCGCAGGGGTTTCATTCTCAGCCCTGGTGACATTTTATTTCTCTTTAGGTTTCCCCTCGTGTTCCAGGGTCTGGGCACAATCAGGCAAGCTTACACTACAAGCTCTCTGCACAGGAAGGCACCTTTCCAGTGGAGAGCTGCAAACATAACTGTCCAAAGCACCCAAACCACCCTTCAGCAGGCCTGTCTCTCCCCTGCATGTTCCCTCAGGACACAGCCCCTGAACACTGTTGCCAGAGGGGCTGCACAAAGCCTTCGTGAGGAAGGATCCTTGCAACAGCAGTACAGATTTACTCTACAGCCACCTTCCTAGAAAAACTTTGCAATGCAATAGACCTGGCAGGACTGAACCACAGTACCTGCTCTTCATCTGGGGAGAGAGCGCGTGCTGGAAAATTCAAAGGTGATTTATGTGACTCACTTACTCAGACATAATGCTGTTTGAACAAAAGTCCAACCCGGCAAAAGCTGATCAAAACACATCTCCATCGAGTTCATACACTTATAAACGAGTGCACATCAAGGACAGAAATGTCGAGTGCCTACTCACATCTGACAATTCTTCCTGGGCATTGTCTGCAGTCAAACTAAAAATCTAATACTGTGGAAGTGGTTTAGCATCTCTATATTACAGGAAAATCCTATTAATATTAGCTGAGGAATGGGTACTGAAAAAGCAGGATGTAAGTTACAACACTGACGTAACAGAATTAGAGAGGTTTACAGTGACTCACTAAATACTCATACAGCAACAATAAACTCGCTTTGAACTCACCAAGAGTTCTGCTGTGCAACCTAATAGCCTGCAGCTGAGCAGGAGAAACCGCCTCTCCAAATGGTTCAGGGTTGGTTTGTTTTTTTTTTTTAAGTCAGTTGAATAGATTGCACAATATCTACAACAGAACATGAACTTAACACTTTTTCATAAACAAGTGGATCAAAGCAATAATATTGAGGCTTTCCAAGCCATATTCAGGCCAGGATACAAGACTGCCAGGCAGGACACGGAGCTTCAACTGGGGATGCTCGACCCCAGCGGTGGTAGGAGCATAGCCTGCACACCACGCTCTGAGCCTGAGAAACACTTCACATTTCCCTTGGGTCCCTCCCTGCTGTGACAGATAGGCTGCAAACAGTGGGCCAAGCCTGGAAAAACCTTAGCTGCTGCAATATTCAGTATCTAGGGCAGGGTGAACACCAGAGGCACTGGCAGGTCAAAGCAACTGTGAGGATTTTACTGCATAATCAGGGTCCCAAAACAATTTAAATACTATGTCAAGCCTTGATTTCCTCCTCTTTTAGCCTTCCTGTATAAGACCTACGCACTATACTGGACTGTCGTGGTTTAATCCCAGCTAGAAAGAAAGTACCACAATTAACTCTGTCCCAACTAAAACCAGCACACAAACCAAGAACCCTGGGTCTTTCTGCTCCAAAAAGCAGAGACACCTGAAGTTTAGCAGACGAAGAACCTGCTTTAGCTGTAGGAATAACACAGGATGTGTTGGAGTTGCGCAAAAGAGCAGAGGTGTAAATGCAGACTCAGCAGCCTACCCTCAAGGGGAGTGAGGGGACAATTTTACAATCTCCAAATTGAAAGCAAAATCATTCTTCAACTAGGGATATCACAAACTAAAATATGCCTGTGATTGATCTTCC